>NC_044506.1:9416950-9511950 GCF_902362185.1 Chanos chanos | reverse complement strand
ACCTCAGAACGGCACTTTTGAGCTCCATACAGGAATTCCCCTGACAGCCTCGCTGGCCGTCGCATCGCTGTCTCCGTGACGGGACCCGATAAGAACGCATCTCATTAGCTTCCATTAATCACACACACACACACACACACACGCACAGCTCCTCTGCATAGAGATTGAAGCATTCTCTACCACTCTGACTCGCTGTCTCTCTGTCATCCTACCTCTCCGTCTGTCTGTTACGCTGCCAAGCTAACTGTCTATCACTTCAGTATATGCCAGATCTGATAACTGTCTGGTAACTGAAATATGGGTGACAGTTTATATAAGATCAGTAACGGAATCTCTCTCTCTCTCTCTCTCTCTCTCTCTCTCTGTCTCTCTGTGTCTGTAGTTTGCCCGTGTTCAGGAGAGGATGCAGGTGCAGGAGGAGCTGGATAAGTTGCTGTTCCTGGTCTCAGATCAGTCACTGACTCTGCTGCCGGAGTATCACCAGAGAATAAAGGTCAGCTCCTCATTACAGCCCAGACACTACACACAGCCTCGAACCCCTTCCATCCTGACCACACACCCACACAGCCCTGAACCCCTTCCATCCTGACCACACACCCACACAGCCCTGAACCCCTTCCATTCTGACCACACACCCACACAGCCCTGAACCCCTTCCATCCTGACCACACACCCACACAGCCCCGAACCCCTTCCATCCTGACCACACACCCACACAGCCCCGAACCCCTTCCATCCTGACCACACACCCACACAGCCCCGAACCCCTTCCATCCTGACCACACACCCACACAGCCCCGAACCCCTTCCATCCTGACCACACACCCACCCAGCCCCGAACCCCTTCCATCCTGACCACACACCCACACAGCCCTGAACCCCTTCCATCCTGACCACACACCCACACAGGACCCGAACCCCTTCCATCCTGACCACACACCCACACAGCCCTGAACCCCTTCCATCCTGACCACACACCCACACAGCCCTGAACCCCTTCCATTCTGACCACACACCCACACAGCCCTGAACCCCTTCCATCCTGACCACACACCCACACAGCCCCGAACCCCTTCCATCCTGACCACACACCCACACAGCCCCGAACCCCTTCCATCCTGACCACACACCCACACAGCCCCGAACCCCTTCCATCCTGACCACACACCCACACAGCCCCGAACCCCTTCCATCCTGACCACACACCCACCCAGCCCCGAACCCCTTCCATCCTGACCACACACCCACACAGCCCTGAACCCCTTCCATCCTGACCACACACCCACACAGGACCCGAACCCCTTCCATCCTGACCACACACCCACACAGCCCTGAACCCCTTCCATCCTGACCACACACCCACACAGCCCTGAACCCCTTCCATCCTGACCACACACCCACACAGCCCTGAACCCCTTCCATCCTGACCACACACCCACACCGCTTCTCCGTCCAGTCCTTCCAGTTTGATTTGTCAAATTTTTCATTCATAGACTGTCTGTAACGGCCCTCGACACATGCACATATTTGACATGTCATAGACATTCTTCAATCCTGCCTCAATTCTGTGTGTATGAAATTGTAATGACATATCTGTAGAGTGATATTTAGCATTTTTTTCCTCCTGGCCTACATGTATTGATATTCCACATAGGTGAAACATGGTTGTAAAAGATTGTCCATGTGTAACACAGGACACACATAGGGATAGTAATAGTGTAGTAATGCAGTGAAACGTGATAAAATAATAATAACATAAAGAGTGGTGTTTGGTATTGCTCAGTGCTGGGGACTCTAGACTATGCTAACAGTAATGGGGTGTTACATACGTTTTGAATGTGTTTCATTACAATAACAAAACAATGATATTTAACACAGGAGCGTAGTGGTGCGGTTGGTTGATCATTATTAGCGGATATAATCTTCTTCTCCCTGTGCTGAAGTCTCTGTACTTTGTGAACAGTAATGGGGCTTTAGTTTTGCATTGGCTGTGCAGTAGTAGTACATCGAGAACGGTGGAGGAGCTCTGGTCATGTGTGTGTGTGTGTGTGTGTGTGCGCTCTCTCAGGTCCTGGAGGCGCTGAACTACGTGGACAGTGGAGGCGCGGTGCAG
The DNA here is from genome assembly GCF_902362185.1 of Chanos chanos. NCBI lineage: Eukaryota > Metazoa > Chordata > Actinopteri > Gonorynchiformes > Chanidae > Chanos > Chanos chanos. The sequence goes on along the minus strand of NC_044506.1, from coordinate 9,509,837 downwards.
CTGAAGGGCAGGGTGGCCTGTCAGATAAGCAGTCATGAGCTGCTCCTGACAGAGCTGCTGTTTGAGAACGCGCTCAGCCCTCTGGCCCCGGAGGAGAGCGCCGCTCTGCTGTCCTGTCTCGTCTTTACGCAGAACACGCAGGTGGAACCACACATTACCAGCACGCTACAGGAGGTACTACACGAGAGGGGTGGTGGTGGTGTGTGTGTTTTTGTGTGTTTGGATGAATGCATTGAATGCATGTGTTGGTATGATCGTATTTAATCTGAGTAAGTGCAAGTGGAGGCTGGGCGTGTATGCATGTTGCTGTGAGTGTGTGTGTGTGTGCGTGCGTGTGTGCGTGCGTGTGTACATGCGTGCGTGCTCACCAAAAAAAAAAAAAAACAAACAAAGAAAAGAAAAGGAAACAGTTTACGTAATTGTAAACTGCTGATGTGATGAATGGTGTTGATTAGTCTGCCTGTGGTTAAATGGCCTACATTCATGCTCAGGTGGATTAATCATTTAGCTGTGTGTATGTTTTTGTGTGTGTGTGTACACCAGATTATGAACACTGTTATAAATACACATAGAGCAAACATGTTAGATCTGTGATGTTTTTATTTATCCCTGTCTAATCCAACTGCATATTCAACTACAGTGGATTTATGAATGTGGGTCTTCTCTACGGCACTTTCACAGCTAACAGTGTACATATCCAGTACAGCATCTAGGAATGTGTGAAACTGTGCTATAAGTAGCCGAGCAAACAGAAAATAGACTCGTAAACAAGTCCAGCATTTTAACCCAACACAGTTGCAGTTGCCTGAACACGTCAGATGTGTTGGGGTTGTTCCCATAGCGATGGATGGGGATGAATGCCCACTATAACTGAGTCACTGCAGCCTCTGCCATACTGACTGTATCAGGCCTGTTCTACCCCTCCAGCAAGGGCACCTCACCTGCTGTGCTGCTCACACACACACACAACACACACACAAACACAACACACACACTATATATACGCACACACACACATACACTCACAGAGCACCACACACGCACACACACTACCCATACGCACACACACAATACAACAGCACGCACACACACACGCGCACACACACACACACACACAACACACACAAACACACAGAGAGAGAGAGAGACTTCGTGCCAGTGTGTGTGTTGTCAGAGGGCCCTGGGACAAGAAAGTGCTTTAAAGAGGCCCTGAATTAGTGATGAAAAAGAGATGAGGGAAGAGGATAAGTCTCAGATGGCGAGTAACATCTTACGAAGCCTCACTAAAACGCTCTGGCTGTCCAAACACGTCCAGGTCAGCGCACAGCTGCAGGAATCTGTGATTTTCATGACATACTGTAAATTGTGTGAACGTTTAAAGAGGAAATGGAGGGAGATGGTGTCTGTGCTGTGTTCTGCATGTCCTCAGCATTTTTTTAAGTGCTCTTACTATGCCTGATACATTCTGTCTGCCTCCTCTCTCTCTCCTCTCTCTCTCTCTCTTTCATATCCTCTTACCCTCTTTGACCCTTTTCCATGTTTGTCACCATCGTCCCCTCCCTCCCTCTTCTTCCTCATTACATCTGTTTCTCCTCACATTCTCTCTCTTGCTCTGTCCTACCCTCCTTTCCCCTCCTTCTTCTCCCCCTTCTTTCTCCATCTCTCTCTCTCTCTCTCTCTCTCTCTCTCTCTCTCTCTCTCTTGCTCTGTCCTACCCTCCTTTCCCCTCCTTCTTCTCCCCCTTCTTTCTCCATCTCTCTCTCTCTCTAGAGCATTGATCGAGTGCTCTGTGTGGCCCACCGTATTGGGGAGCTGCAGAGAGAGTGTGGGATAGCTCAGACGGTTGAAGACTACGTGAGCCAGTTTAAGTTTGGCCTGACTGAGGTGGTGTACTGCTGGGCCAGAGGCATGGTGAGCATTGATGACCTTTATAACCTCTTCTGATTGGTCAGCACACAGACCTGACTCATTCATATTAACATTAGCATTAATTCTGTTCTGAAGTAAAATGGCAGTAGCTCAGGATAAGCAGTCCTCTTCACGAGGATCCACAGGGCAAGCACTTTCTTTTTTTTTTTTTTTATTTCACCGTAGTCATACCTGATTATTAGTTATTATTATTCTTATATTAAAAATCACATATTTGTCTACAGTTTTGATTGGTTTTCAATATGATCTGTCAGTTATATAACAAACATAAAGAATGATAATTGAACACGTTTGGTGAATTGATAAAGTTTGTAACACATAATATATATGTGACAGAGTGTCATTCTGTGTGTGCGTGTGTGTGTGTGTGTGTGTGTGTGTGCGTGCGCGTGCGTGCGTGTGTGTGTGTGTGTGCAGCCGTTCGCAGAGATTGCACAGCTGACAGACGTGCAGGAGGGCACAGTGGTGCGCTGTATCCAGCGTTTGGATGAGGTGCTGAAGGAGGTGAGACAAGCAGCGCGCATCGTCGGAGATTCTGTACTGGGGAGCAAGATGGAGAGAGCATCACTGGCCGTCCGCCGAGACATCGTATTCACCGCCTCCCTGTATACACACTGAGAGAGAGAGAGAGACAGAAAGAGAGAGAGAGAGAGAGAATGTGTGCACGTGTGTGTCTGTGTTGTACATTGTCTGTGTGAAAAGGGAGAAAGTACAGGGACGAGCTTTAACAATTGTACTTGAATTAAACTTTGTGTGTTTACAACTATGAGTGAATGTATTGAGTGACTGGGTGATGGAGAGAGAGCAATGATGAGGGTGATTCTCTGACTGGAAAAGAAAAGCTTCACGACTGACCAAAGACTCCGAATAAAAATGTAAAATCATGGGGGTGGGGGGGGGGGGGGGAGAGAGCAGTCATGCACTGTAAATTATAACACAGTAATAAAATTCATTGTAACAACAATACATCTCAGGAATGTCAACATCTGCTGACAAAATCAGTGTCTTCAGTTTGCCATTTACTGAATCTCAGTTTAAAGAAATGAACCTATTCTCATTATCGGTACAATATCCTGTGATGACCTCAGCACATAAACACAGTTGTCTAGGCCATCCCGTACTCCTTTACAGATACACTGAGCTAGTGAGAAAAATCCATATAATACAGAGAATTAGCTCAGTTGTTGGCCTCTTCATCTCTAAAACAGCAAATCGGTTTATCTGACTACAAGCGCTAGCTCTGACATTTAGCGTGTTTTTCTATGTTTACGTCCGACATTTTAAACTGTACTTTTGATAATAAATTCTCTCATACCCGAGTTGGTGGTGGCAAAAACAGGACTAGTTTCTCAGCTGAAGGAAAGCGATTTTGGTATGAAAAACTTGAAAACCTGAAAGACCAGGAGAAAATGCCATTTTTGTAACCAAGGGCATTTTAACCTAATACAACATGCAGGTAAAAGACTGCACCTCAGTGATTACAATGTAATACTCCTATGCAAATACTGCGTAATAAGTGTTGTAATGATTATCAACTTTGTGAAGCCTTTCCCGAACTCAAACAGAAGTCACCATTTAAGGTAATCGCAGTTAGTAGGATACCGTCCGATGTGCAGGGTCTAACAGCTATATTAGCAACTTCTCGTTTATTCAGTCACTCTTTATTAAGAAGTTTTACCAACACAGCTATAACCCACAGCATATTCAATAAGTAAGTTTAAACACACCGAAATTGTGATTATTTTTGGCCATGTGAACATGACAGGGATTTATAGTTTATCATTGTCCATTTTCCAGTAAAGACCTAACGAAGAAGTAACACTGATTTTCTCTATGTTTTCCATTGACTTCTGATGATTACACAAAATATTACATACGTAATCCTCTTTAATTGTTCGGTTGTATCCATGCTATTACTCCGGCTAGCGAGGACTTTTCCCCAGATCAGCGGTCTCTTTAAGGCAGCGTTACTGTGTGTCTGATTAATTCAATGTAACTCGATGCGCTAGTGGAGAGAAACCTATTTTCCGCTGTTGCAGTGGATGTGTCTGACTGAGGGAGTGAAAAGGGAGGGATAAAAGAAAAAAATACATATATTTATATATTTGTTTCCGCTTTGTTTTCACGTTGTTCTGGAATTCTACAAACCTCATTGTGCGCCAATATGATTTATACAGGCTATTTGAGGTTGGAAAATGTGTTTTAATTAGCCAAGAGAAGTCAACCTCATCATTGTCTCTTTGGTTTTATCTGTTGACAATACAAAGCCTGGCGTATACGTCGGGAATATTGTCTTAAAAACTGTATTGTGCGGGAGAGAGACACCGCGACGGACAACTAACCGCGATGTCGGCAGAAAAACACGGTAAGTGGATTTTTCTCTTTTCCTTAGTGTTATGTTGGATTTTACGCCTCTGTTAAGATTTTTTTAACAAATCTGTTGTCGCGTTAACATAATCCGGATCAGCCAAAGTCCCCTTGAGATGAATAATCAGCGAAAAATCTTACAGACCATTTCTGCCAGTTTATATGATTAATAGTTTTTATTAGCCTTACAGCCCTAAGTAAACAGTGACGCAAGATATCTATCTTTCCATCCTCGTTTTTCTAATGCTCTCTTGCCTCCGCCAGCGCACCAGTGTGAACGCGCTGCTGCTGCTTTTGTCTCGAGGCCATCGAAATATTTATATATATTATTAATATGTATTATTCGGTATGTAGGCTACAGTTAAGACATCATTATGTTAACTGAATATTGTGTGTGTGTGTGTGTGTGTGTGTGTGAGAGAGAGCGAGAGAGAGGAGAGACAGACAGACAGAGAGAGAGTGACTGAGAGAGAGAGCGCGAGAGGGAGCAAGCGCGTGCGTTTTGGACGGTCGACAGCTATTGCAGTACAATAATTTTCTTCATTTCTTTGTAACTCTCATGGGTTCACGGTGTCCAAGGAGGTTACTAAGGCGAGCGCAGTACCCGAGAAATAATTTTTTTTCTTAGTTTGTGTAGGCACCACACAAGGCCCGACAACATGCAGTCCTGATCTAGATCCTGACAAAAAAAAAACGCATCGCACACGCATTCACATTTAGGAACTCTGCAGAGGTTTTCCGCTGAGATCTCCGGTAGAATGAGGATTGTCCGAAGAGCGTGCGTGTTAGACGGTGATGTTATGAAGCGTGTCATCATATCCCGCCTGATCAACCTTATGTATATTCATGGACAAAATGTTCTTTTTTGCTTCGTTTTTGTGTTTTGTCATCACCCACTCCCCTTCAAAAAAAAAAAAAAAATAGGCATGTATGTGGAATAAAACCCCATGTGATCCCTGGTCTTTGGATGATGTTTGTATCTGTAGTGGGTCTGACAGGTTTAAAGGCCTGTGGGGAAAAGATCATTGATTTGATTACGCTCTAAATGAGTTGTTCTCTTTTCTCTTTAAATCCTGCCAACTCTCTCTCTCTCTCTCTCTCTCTCTCTCTCTCTCTCTCACTTACACACACACATAAACACACTGTCATCACTTTCTCTCTCTCTCTCTCTCTCTCTCTCTCACTTACACACATACATAAACACAGTCATCTCTCTCTCTCTCTCTCTCTCTCTCTCTCTCACTTACACACACACATAAAGACACTGTCATCTCTCTCTCTCTCTCTCTCTCTCTCTATCTCTCTCTCCCTGCTGCGAACATACACACACACACCTCTCTCACACACGCTCTCTCACACACACCTCTCTCACAGCTGCCTTGTGTTCTCTCTCTCCCTCTCGACTCCTGACATACATGCCTGTGACCCTGCCACCCCCTCTCATTTCAGCCACATTATGCTGGTGACAGTCTCAAGGGTTATATAATGTCTGTCCTCAAGCACCACTCTCTCTCTCTCTGTCTCTCTCTCTCTCTCTTTCTATCTATCTATCTGTCTCTCTTGATAAGCCATGCTGATAATAAATTACGTTTACCATATTGACTTTGTTATTACACAATGAGTCTGTGAAACAGAAATTACTTTTCCATAAGCAGTAGCAATCTATAAACTTGCGTGGGTTAAAGCACTCTGTCCTTCTCCCAATCCTACTGCCCCCCTCCCCTCTCGCTCTCTCTCTCTCTCTTTCTCTTTCTCTCTCTCTCAGCATTGGAAGAGGCAGCAGTGGGGAGACAGGTGATGTCACAGGGAATGACCCAAATGGCTCCCCCTCCCTATCTCCCGTCCCAGGACCCAAACATGCCGCCGCACCCTCCCCCACCTGGCTGCGGCCCGCAGCCCAGCTTCCCTCCTCCACCCCCTCCCCCAGGTTCCGAGGGTTACCTTCAGGAGACCCAGTTCCACTGTGGTACCCTCGGGCCTCAGGGGGCTCCCAATGGCTACACAGTACAGACACATGGACCACCGAGTACAGTCCCTCACCCCCCGGTAGGGTACCTGCATCCTGGGTACCCGCTTCAGCTGCAACCGTGCACTGCCTATGTTCCAGTTTACCCCATCGGGACGTCGGTAAGTTAGGTTGCTTTTCGGCCTTAATGCAAATCTTTCTTTTAAGGTCAAACTGTTGGGTTGATGACTTGGAAATGTGTTGGGTTTTTTTGTGTGTTGTGTAAGTGTCACTAAATGATTCTCTAATGAACACCCCAAACTTAAAATTTGCATTCAGAATGTACACATATTAGTGCCTCAAAGACATTGGTGTGGATTTAATTGGGGAAAGGACATTCTTGCCTTCTTGTGAAACTAATGCAAGTGGTAATGAGTGTTTTTGTTCCTGGGAGAATGTGTATAATCCATGTCTTCATGAGACTGCTGGAGAGGACTAACTGGGCTCTCTCTCTCTCTCTCTCTCTCACACACACACACACACACACACACACACACACACACACATTCTTACTCTCTCTCTCTCTGTCTTTAAGGGCCAGCCATATATGCCTAATGGTGCACCCCACCCTGGAGTTGCCCCGGGGCAGATGGCCATGCAGATGCCCACTGGCATTGCCCTGATGGAACCCCGTAGGCCACCACACGATTACCTGCCGATTGCCGTGCTCACCACTGTCTGCTGCTTTTGGCCCACCGGCATCATTGCCATAATTAAAGCTGTTCAGGTGAATAGGCTAGCCCAGCCCTGGGGGCGGGACCAACTGAATCATGCTCATGACACTGTGAAATTGATTAAGCATTGGTTAACGCTTACGCGTCCTTCGTGACTCACCGTGAAAAATGAATTAACAGCTCATTCTCAATGAAGGGTAACAGGGGTACGTAATCAATTCATTGTAGATGTAGATGTAGATGAATAATTAGAGATAGACTGATAGATGACTTTGTCAGCCACATTCATAACAAGAGAGACATAGGCAAGATATATATCTTCATTTTTACCGTAATGCTACTCGGATGTATGCGCGGCATTATGGGATGGACCAATAAGAAATGTGCTTAGACAAACTATTTTTACATGACAGTTCATCTCTCAGACCAGTGTCTGAATGGCTTCCAGAAATACACCCCAAGCATCTGCATCTGTCTGTCCTCAGGTGCGTACGGCGGTTGCCAGGGGAGACATGGTGACGGCGGAGATAGCATCTCGTGAGGCGCGTAACTTCTCTTTCATCAGCCTGGCCGTGGGTATTGCTTCCATCGTGCTGTGCACCATTCTAACCGTCGTGGTGATCATCGCTTCTCAGCACCATGACGACGACTGGGATCCCTAGACCCCCGAGCGCAACGAAGCCAAACTTCAAATTCTTGGCGTCTGCAACAGACTCCTAGCTTACGACTTAACGCAGGTTTCAATCTGTATTCTGCATTCAGAATTCAGACACACCACACCGATCTTGGCTACAGACATCACAGTTACTGTAACAAACATGATAACAAACATGATAACAAATCATTTGTGTTGGTTAGAGGGTTTTGATTTCATTGCCTGCTTTCACTGTCCGATCACGGGCAGGTTTAAGCCTAGGAAATGTCAGACGCCTAACCACACACACACACACACACACACACACACACACGCTCATGCATATAAACATATGCTCACATTCTCATAGATACTTACATATACCTGTGTTCATTCACTTAAACAGTTTTAGATGTAGTAATCAAAGACCTGAGTTGGGGGAGGACACTGTACTTTCAGATTTGCCAAATGGTGCAACAGCACCATACAACTGTACAGAATCTAAGACACAAAGCATTTCCAGTACACTAATCTTCTGTGAATACCGAGTAGCACTAATAGTTACGTATTAGGTATATAAGGATATATTTAATTGTGTTGGTCAGTATTCAGTAAATTCTACCTATTATTTGTGCCATAAATCTAAGTTAAACACAATGATATAAGGAAGAGATTTTTGTCTAAAAGTTATCAGATATCAACTTAAACTCTCTAATTTAGTTATAAAATGTTTGGCTAAGTAAATCCAAGACTTTAGTATTTCATAGTGTTATTTAAAAGTATGAATAATTAACCATTCAGTTGGGGTGGAGAAAACTCAGGCTTGCCAAATACCATTCAAATACCAGGTACGACCAATCACAGCATTCTTTTACTGTTGCGTTCTGTGTCTGCGTATGTAGGTGTGTGTGTATGTTTGTGTGTGTGTGTGTGTGCGTGTATGTGTGTGTGTGTAAGAAAATGCAGTAGAATAGGACTGCGCGTTAACAAATGGGTCAAAAATGACTTTTATGCATAGCATAATGGTGACAGTATGTGATATTAATTGTGTAAAGAACCTATTAATAACGTAGGGTTACTTTCCTCATTGGGGGGAGGGGGGGGGGGGTAATTTGTTTTTTGTTTGTTTTGACAATTTTAACAAACGTTCCCCAGAAACTGTTATTTATTTTCTAAATGCCACCATCCAATGCAAAAATTTTCCAGTCCATTGTTTAAAGAATCTCACAGGAACCAAAAAAACCCCCCAAAAAACCCATCTCTGGATTCCCCCCTTAACCGTAAGATGAATACCTGATGTAAAACAGATCTTTCTAATGATCAAACAGTTTATTATTATTATTATTATTATTATTGTATGGTGACTTAATTTAATATTTATTTCCATATTTACTCATCTGATATTTAATGAATAATTTATATATTTATCGATCTCTTTAGCCATAGCTTAAATCTTTGTTGTATTGCAACATATTAGCTGTGTTCATAGATACATCAGTTGACCCTCTGTTCAATAGCCTGAGCTCAAAGATTTTGGTCTGGCAAAATATTGACTAAGCATGTGGCAATATGCACTTTTAAGCACAGCAAACTGTTCTGTTTTGTTTTCTTTTTCTTTTTTTTCTATATGACTAGCGTAACTTGGTTTCTCTCATGTTAGAAAGAAAATTAAATTAAATAAATTAAAAAAAAAAAAAACAGCTGTAGCCTGGGAGCTGTAGTTATCTTGCCATATGAAAAGGGGCAGCACTCTGGAGGTGCTACATACATCGAGAAAGATATGAAAATAATATGTTCTCAGATATATTGCTTATGATCCTTTAGCCTGTCAAAAAAAAGAGATGTACATAAGAGTGATGTATGTTGTTGTAATTGAAATGAATGCTACGGATAAAAACAACGGAAATGCTTTGATCTGCTCGGCACATCAAGCAATGCCCATTTGAATCCATAAGAGTTCCACATGCAGAAGTCTAGGAGTTGAGCATGTGATTGCTGAGACGGAGAGAATAACAGGCAAAGTTAAAAGAGCTAAAAGAGTCTTATCTCCTAAAAGCCCCCCGGATGCCTTTGCCCTCGACAATATTCCTAGAAAGGAAAAAAAATGGAAGAATTCTTTCATCTTGGACCCTTCGCATCAAATGCCTGATGGCGAAATTGCTGACATTTTTCTGGACTCTTTCTAATCTGGTGAAGAGAACTTTCAAGCTTCAGTTTCAACTCCAGTCCTGACAGAGGGATCCATTTCACTTTAACACGTCCTGGAAACTATTTGGACTACGTGCTGCCTCTGCGGCTCAACAGTTGTCCTATTTAGATCCAAAAAAAAAACACATCAAACACACCAAAAAACAAGTATTATCTCTCTCTTTTTCTCCCATCTTTATTATTTGTTGGGTTTTTCCGACAGTTGTACATCGTTTCCACGAATTTGTTGGACTTTGCCAATAACTACAGCCTTATCATAAAACCTGTTGCTTTGTTAGTACCTCTCACAAAGGTTTCACATTTCTCTATGACAACCCAAATGGACTGACGTTCCTTATAGAACCCAATGGGAAAGAAGAATGTGGATCTGAAACTGGGGTCAGTTGGATAATGAATGTGTCCCGTCGAAACATTGATTTGAATTTTTGGGGAAAATCTTAAATTGTTTTTAAGCACCTTCGGAGCACCTCTCCTCTTTTTCACCATGCCATATTATCTCTCTATCTCTTGCATGCCATTGTTAATTTCACAATTTTGACGGCACTTCTCATCATATCTTTCTCTTTCCTTGTCTGTTTTTATTAATTGGAATTTTATTGAGTATATTTTTAAAATGAGTGGCTACAGTGTTTTGCTCAGCTCTTTTGAACAATTACTACCGTTGTCTTTGAGAGTGCCAAATATGGTCATTTGTCGTTATTATACTTAATATATAATTCGCATGGTCCTTTTAAGCGGACTGTGTTCTAAAATGTCATGGCACTGCGTTCTCTTGTCTCCAAGGATACATTTTGCTGAAAGTTCCAAAAACAGACAGTTAACATTGTAATAATATATTAGGTCATGTTTGTAAAGTTTGAACCAATAAAATTGCTTTCGGTGTTTCTAGGTTGTGCATACAGTTTCCTGTGGGTTCAACTCAAGCATATCTAGTAACTAGTTTTTAGACAGCTCAATGAAGTGCTGTTTTTTTTTTCTCCTTCCATACAACTGTGAGATAGAGGTTGACCCCATATTGTTCCAGATAACTCGGTTTCAGAAATCAAATCAGTTAACTTGCAGTTATCTCACAGTTGGCGGTGTTTCCTGTGGTATTGTGAATGGCATACCATTTCCACAGAGAAACTGCCCTCTACTGTATTCATATGTGCTTTTGAGAATTTATTATGTTCATGGATGCTGCACATGTGTTTAATTGTGTTTTGAATCCGGATGATTAAAATTAAAGAGGAAAATCTGGTTGTGCGAGAACTGGTTGTGCTGCATCTCTGTCTGTCTGTCTGTCTGTGTGTCTCTCTGTCTCTCTCTCTCTCTCTCGCTCTCTCATACTGTTTGGCCTTTCCTCTCCCTTCGTCTCTAAAGTGCTATTTATAGTTGCCCTGTTTTTTTTTTTTTCTCTCCATCTCTGTTTCTGTCTTTTTTCCTTTTCTGTCATGTTGTGCAGTACCCGCTATCTCTCAACATCTAGAGGCTGATAATGTGCTAAAGAGCTGCAATGTCTCTGCAAGGTCTCAACAAAACTCTCCAAGCCTCCTGGTCCATAGGTACAGTACTCAAGGTACAACAAAAGATTAATTAAGTCTCGAAATGGCAGTTTTATCTTCTGAGAGGACTATCTACCACTGATTGTATGTGACTGCTTGATCTGTATAATTAATTATGATTTCTCAGTGAAAATTATTTTCAAAAGAAAATAAAAAGAGGGACATACACAGTATAAAACAGGAGAAGTCTGAATGCGAGAACGTGAAAGCTCTATCAGAGCAGACATAGACCAAGAGACAGAAAAAGAATGAGATAGAGAGAGAGACAGAGAGAGAGAGAGAGAGAGAGAGTATATGACAGAGCGTCAGGGAGGGGAAGGAGGCCAGACTGTGTCTGCAGGATCACAGATGGTCATTTAGCCTCCCAGAGAGAACCAGCATCTCTGTGATCGTTTAACTTGAACTCACGCTGCACGGCTGTCTTCATGCATTACCAAGAAAAACTTTCCTGCCCGTCTCCTCCTGAGCCAGACCGCACGTGCGCACGCGCGCGTCACCACGCTGCGTCCATGTACTTACGAGCCAATCACCTCCACGGTCCCATCGTGCCTGATTAATGATCCCTGATACAAAACAGAGAACTAGCCTGCCTGTGCTGTTCTGCGCTGCTACAAGCCTGTGAAGGTTCACTGACTCACTTCCTGATTCATGTTGACATCGTCAGTGTATTTCCCCATCTCTGCAATGCATCACTGACTCGCTCTGCCTGCCATGTTCTCTGGACTCTCTTTTCCTGTTAGTTAGACCTTACGTAACCCCCCCCAGATTAGATCAGGGCTTTAATTAGCGTCACGCACCTCAGTGTCGAGACCGCTCTGAGGGAACGTACATGTATATTTCATCAAACAACTTAGAGTGAAATAATTTAAAGGAACAGCAGGTTTGTGAGTTCAACATCACCGGTAATGTGCTGTCATAATATGTCTAAGAGAAAACAAAAAAAAAAAAAAAGAAATGTCCGTTCTGATCACGTTTTATCTCTATCTACCGCAAAACTTTGACTTCAATGTACTGACAAAGGCAGAGTGATGCAGTTTTGCAGTGAGTCCTCCTTGGTTCCAGAGGGCGTTGTTTGTGGCCAGGAAGTTTGTCAGAAACCAGCAATTTCACATAGACTGCACTGTAGGTCAGCAGGAGTTGATATGCGGTGGCCTGTAAAATAATAAAGATCTGGTTTGGTTATTCTACAAACATAAGAGTAGGTGATTTCTTAAATATATTGCTAGCATAAATAGTTTATACTAATACTAATATTGTGTGTAACATTTTTGTCCACTTTCAATACCTGAAATGAAAGGCTTTTTTTAGGTATCAGGCTGAAGGTTTTGGTCAGTTTTGTTTCCTCTCTCTGACTGACTGATGTCCCGCTCCTGCTCTCTTCTACCAGCAGGGGGCGCTCCTCCTCAGGGCCCTCTTCCTCCAAAGACTCCTCTTCAAGATTAGGGCTTGTGACATCAGTCACTAAGAGGAGGTGTGACATTCTTTTCTTAAATTTGCTCTGGGCGATGAAAAGAGTGCAAGTAAGTGTTATTCAGTAGTGAAGAGAACAAGTGTTATTCGGTTCTGTGGTCCCCCCCCCCCCTTCATACAAGCTGAAAACTCACTCCACTTCTTAAAAAGTCAACAACTCAGGTGAATCAATACCCTGCTATAAGTCAATTCTCTAACTGAAAATTCACCTGTTTTTCAATCTTACAAACATAGATAGAACATCAACATTAAAATAAATCATTAATCGATAAAGCTGAGATGTAGTCAGCAACACTGACACACATACCTGTAGCTCATCTCTGACAAAACTCAACTCTTCTAGGGTTTCAGTCAGAGATCTAAGACAAGGAGACAAATCCCAGTAAACACAGAAGAGCTGTGTGTGTGGGGGTGAGAGAGAGAGAGAGAGAGAGAGAGAGAAAGTTGTTAATGTTATGCTACACATTAGAACAGCCAGTAATCTCGCCATCAGTCCTCCATGGTAATATGAGGACAGCGTTATAAGCATTGAGATAACATCAGAGGGAGTATCAACAGAGAGAGGGGAGGCTAAAAAAGAACTCTCTGCAGCAGTCTTATCAAGTCTTATCATGCACATCCTCCCAGTAACCAAAACACGCATTTAGACACGCAGAAGTGAGCTGTTAACCTAAGCAAGTTTCCATCCAGCATCTTCAAACGATTTTTACCACGAAAATTAGCTCGGTCCCTGAGCCCTTGCAGCAGTAGTTTAGTTTCTCTCTACAGGCACATTACCTGCAGTGACCCTCTGCATTGTGTGACCCAGTCAGCAACTCCCAACAGCAACCTGTGTCTTATAAGCTTCTCATTCACCTGCACCAGGCGGACATCTGTGTTAAGGTTGATCTGTGTAGAGGGACGGAGAGCAAAGAATGTTGAGAGACAGACAGACAGACAGACAGACAGACAGACAGAATTGCCAACCCAAGCTTTGTGCTTGCTGACTGTGATCCCTCGGTAATGTCAGTTCTAGGCAGGTTGTGGTTGCTCGTTAATTTGACGTTGTTACGTTTATGTTATATTAGAAAGCATAACACGGCATGACTGTAATATGATCATATAGAAAACACATCCTGAAACAGCAGAAACCCCACATCCATAAATGCTTTACAAGGAGACATAAAACGAGCTTTTTCCTGCTGAACGGATGTGATGCCAGGATACAAAAACGCCAAAACATAACATTAAGAAACGATGCATTGAAAATAAATTTTGCAAGCTATGATTATCACTATTTCAATAAAGCTAATATTCACACATCTGATCTGGATTCATTGTACATTGCACACATTAAGTGATTTGTTATTTTTGAACAGGGGGGATGGCCCAGTGGTCACTGACACTACATATATATAGGTCGGTATATCGGGGGATGTCAGGTTAACAAATGGGATGCATTTTGGTCATTTTGCTAACGAAGGGGATGGCATCCCCCTCCTCATCCCCCTACAAATCGCCTACTGATTGTACATCACATTTACTTTTTGTGATTTGACAGCAAATCGATGATCTGTCAGTTTCCCAGCTGATGTGCAGCAAGTGATGTCATTAAAAAGGGGGCGGGGCTCACCTCTTTATTGCTGCGGTGAAGGAGGAGGATGACTCCGATCGTGATGATGACAGAGATCAGACTAACGCAAACACAGAGAACCCAGAGACTCAACACATCCTCTGGTAGGTACAGATGAAGGCTGGAGTACACAGCACACCACAGTACTAAATAAACCACCTACAGAGAACACAAACAAACAGTCAGCCACATAAAACCTCTGCACTGCTCTCCAAATGACATGTGCTTTATAAGAAATTACAGTAATGTGTCTGTGTGTACTCTGTATTCTCAAATGTAAGTGTATTATCAAATATAAGTAGTTTTGTGTGTGTGTGTGTGTGTGTGTGTGTGTGTGTGTGTGTGGTTGCTTGGCCCTTTTATACAAGCCCATGACAGAACAGCTACATGAATAGACATTTAGATAGATGTTTATTGTTTATGTAAGCTTGAGTCTAAGCTTGCACTAAAGCATATGTTTTTCTTGTTAGCAGAAGTGAATGTGAAACCATAGCAACCGTGGACAAGAGGAGTTCAGTAAGCTTATCTGTAATGTATTAACGTCTTAAAATGCGATTTTTTTTTCTTACCGGTGCAAAAATGAAGTGGAAGAAGGAGGAATTAATGAACATGTATCTCCTGACAGACGGTTTGCCCAATGCCACTTCAAGAGGAGCTTCAAAGTCACTAATGGGGATCTGCAATAGAGCAAACACTAATATAAAAACTCATGCATTAGCTGAACATAAGGTTCAGTAAAAAGATTCAGAGTGAATCCTGTGAGCCTATGAAAAGCACAGTTAATGTTTTCCCGTGCTCTACTCCCAAGAGACTTTTTTCCCCCCAGTTTTAGTGCTCCGTGAGGCCGGCTCTTCCTCGCAAATTCTCTCATAATGCCCAGTTAATTATTAATTAAAAACAACATAATGTGACATTTACAGCTTAGAGTAGTGTCAGTAGATGACATTGCGCTATCTAAGGTGCATGAGGGACGTTTTGAGTGCTGTGACCTGAAAGCCGTCTCTTTCCAGTAAAGTCCTGCAGAGTGACAGGTCAAAGCTAGCAGCGATCATAGAAGAACTGGGAACAGCCAGCACGCACTGCCCTGAGACAGAAAGACACATTATAATTATCATTTTGGAAACATTGATGTCTCTTGAATGATTAAACTGGAGAGAGAACAAAAAGGGAAGTCACTGTGCAACTAGAGAGCATTAGGGAAGAAACATTCGAGGAACAGATGCAAAATGCTCTTAGTCTTATCTAAACTGCTCCAGAAATACTTTGAGTCTTAGTGTTCTCAAAATCAGTGTGTACCATTTTCCCATGTTGATGCCCTGCTTCCATCTTTCTGGGTTCCGGAATATTCTGGCAGAGATTCTGGAATGATGACGCCACTGTTCTCACTCCCTTGTGACTGTTTCATCTGCTCTGCCATCGAGGAAGCAGTCACAAGACCCTTAAAGAAAAAAAAAAATACAGATTTTCAGTTGTTAGCAATGACTCTTGAAATAATTTCATAAACAGAGTAATGAGTAGTGCTATATCTTGAATTATACATGCAGAGGTTGCGCAGGGTCTTAAAGCTGAAGTGAAAAGCCACAACTGTGAAATTGTTTTTTTTCCCCCCCTTTTTATAACACCGTGTTTTTACAGAACTTTGTCATGTGACACACTGTGTTAACACACACAAAAAAAACAGCAGGAGAGTGGACTCTGAAATAACTGCTCTACAAGTCCTTCCTAATCCAACTCTGTGACAAAACTGATGGATGTAACAAAGACATTAAGCTTTCTTGCCAACATCATGTTTGGACAGACAGTTGTGGGTGAAGTAAAAAATTGTGAAAAGTAAAGTTTGAATCAGCATAGTGTTCAGAGGGGCAAGATACCTGTGTCAAAACCTACAGGAAGCTTCAAGTTTACGCCACTTCTCCTTTAACTGTCATAAACTAACACCTAACAAACTTCTAGCTTTTGGATATGTGAGAAAATAAATATAGTTAACATTAACAAACATTACACTGGCCCTGGCTGACCACCAAGATTTGATCAATGCATAACAGTTTGGGTACCCCTATAAATTTACATTTTTAACAATAATAAATCTTAGATTTAAAACAACAACAACAACAAAAGCTTTAAAAGTAGAAAAAAATCAGCGTTATCAACAGGAACAATTTATGATCAAAGGTTTAAAATTTAGTTGCTATGCACTGCTATGCCTTATCTAGTTGAATGCAACACGTTACCGCACCTGGACAGGATCCATCGTCAGAGAAACATACACCAGTCTGTCTGTAGAACTGTTTCAACCATCTGGTAATCTGTAAGAGACAGAGAGAGAGAAAAAAAGAAACAGAGAGAGAGACAGAGAGAGAAGGAGAGAGGGAGAGAGAGAAGAGAGCGAGTGAGTGAGAGAGAGAGAGAGAGAGAGAGCGAGCGAGAGAGAGATTAAATGAAAAATGTCGCTGCATAGATTAACCAAATGCGTCTTCTCTTCCTTTCTCACACTTACTTTCATTTCCTTGCAAGTTTGTCGAGCTCATTTTTGTAGATCTGTGAATATGCTAACTGTTTACAATGATTTGCCCCCCCCCACCCTCTCTCTTTCTAACAACTCTCTTCTCTCACTCCTTCCCTCTCTCGTTTCTCTAGCTCTCTCACTCGATCAAACAGACATGTCCAGTGTCACTACTATTTTCACTCTTCTCCGACTCCACTCTCTGCTAACAGCGTTCATCCATCTGCCTCTTAAACGTCTTCTGTTTATTCAGCTCCTTAATACACTTCATCCTTCATCCTCTCTACCTCATTCTCTGTCTTTCTTTCACGTCAGTTTTTTCACTCTCTCTCTCTCAGCCTCTCTGTCAGTTCACCCTCCCTTTAATTCTACTTCCTCTTCCTTGCTCTAAATGAGTCTGACAGCTCTAAGGCAACCTTGTTTTTTTAAAAAAAAAAAAAAAATCCATTTACTCCTCTCTATATTCATCCCTCTATATTTCTCCAGTTTTCTCTTTCGCTTTCTCCCTCTTTGGCTTGTGACTCGGATCAGCCTAGCCACATGACTGGAGGAATGCACACAGAATTTCTCAGGCTCATGAAAGAAAAGAGAGAGAGAGAGAGAGAGAGAGAGGAGACAATGACTGCAGTTCCTGCTGAGGTCTTGCCCACGTGCTTAGTTACACACTAATTTGCCTCATCTCTCCCAAATTGCAGGCATACTTCTGTCAGCTAAAAAAAGTCTTGCTGTATTACGACAGTGTAATTATTATAATGTGAGCCTTCATCAGTGAAATCTGACTGTCATTTGGGCTGTGCCAAAATACGCACAGTGCATAAATCCAATTATGAAGGACCAACAAAATTTTGTTAGTCCTTCACAAAAGTTTAAGAAATCACCAAAACTTGATAAATGTTAACCTGGTAAATATGTTTTTCTCCCTGCCATCAACCTAATGTTTAGTAACTGTCCCCTCGTGATACTTTGTTGGGACTGATGAATAGACCACTTAATAGTGCATACTGAGCCCAATATTACCATCTCTCTCTCTCTCTCTCTCTCTCTCTCACACACACACATACACACACACACAGTGGTACATAGACAGAGAGAGACTATAGGTACTCTAATGCCATCTTGTGGGACACATTAAGAAATTCAACAATCAGTCTCCGCCTTTTGTTCACTCCAAAAGCTATACTCTAGTTAACGAATATTTGAAACATACATGAAGGACACCAGTTGACAACCAGCAAAATCAGAGGTGATCTACTTTTAGGTTACAGTAAAAGTTATGCGTTTGAAATACAGATTATGAATAATTGAGCCAAAGTTTATTTTCTTAAATAGCCGCCTACTTAGATAATGTCTCTTGTTAATAATTACATATTATTCTAACTAGAGAACTGCTTGATGTTGGTACCTAATTAAAGGCCGCCAAAATGGGAGTTTATGCTTGTACATAAACTTACTGTACCACGTGGTCGTTAGAGATCATGTGACTATAGTCATATGACAGTTGGGGAGCAGGATGCGAGAAACCTACCTTCCTTTGCGGTGAATCCTGTTTCAGACGGACGGTCGAAGCACCGGAGTTGATATTTAGAGGAAAGAAAACCCAACAATTACGAACAGATTAGAGACTGTAGATAACGTGTTACATGCAGAAATAGATCAATATGTTGCGTTCAGTTGCTGTGACAAGACTGATTACCCAACTTGGATTTTTTGTCTGCGTTGTGCTTGTGATGTCTACACATGCAGTCGCCGGACAGGTGAGAAGTTTCGATGCCATATAAAATTCTGTTGGCCCTGTGTACTCATCATTGTTCTCAAAAGGTAGTTTTTATCAGTGGAAATATCTCTCTGATAAAAGTTGTACCTGTCTGAAGATGACACCACATAAAACTACATATTAAGAACATTTAGCCTAGCTTAGGCGAGATGGCTGCAAGGCATTGTTTTGAAGGTGTTCAAATTAACGTTAAGCTTAAACTTGTTCATTTGAAGAACGTTTTGTGTTTTTGCGGTAATATATCACGCTTAAATTAGTCGGGTTTTTTCTGGTTTAGCTTGGTATTCAGTGAAATAATTCACTCACCTGCAGTGCAGATTAGATTTTATTTTCCTCGTTGTCTTCGTAGTCTCCGCTGTCAGCTGATGTCCTCTGACTTTGCTCAGTCACGTTGTTTTGATATTGCCTTTTAAATAAGACATAACAGTCATTTACAATGACAATGAATTGTTTTATAACAGCCTGACCCATATCAATTCGCTAAGGTCTGCAGAACTTTGGTACAATAATAGGCCTATCTTTGATAACGGAATCTTGCTTCTACTGTTAGAACTCCCTGCAGCACAGTTAAGTCGAATAAAACAGCAAATCTCTAAGTTAACCAAAACGGTTTATTAAATATTAGACAATTTTTAGAGGTCACTTTCCACTTTCAAAGGCAAAAGGTTCCTGAAGACTTCATCTTAATGCTTTAGTATTTGTAACTTGAAATATTTCGTTCTGTCTCTTCAGCATGGTTTTTAACTTGTTTTTGCTCGATTTTGCTCTCCGTTTTGATCTCTCGTTTTCCGATTTTAGATTAATCCTCTCATATACGACGAGCAGTTGTTATGGGTTGGTAGAGGAGCTGGACAAGTAAACACCTATCGGATCCCTGTGCTCACTTTCACAGCGCGAGGCAGTCTGCTGGCTTTCGCTGAGGCCAGGAAACAATCCTCCAGTGATATAGGAGCCAAATTTATCGCCATGCGTCGCTCTACTGACAGAGGTTGACTACACGCAAAAACCTAATTGATTTCATATATATTTATATACATTACACACCTGCACATACATACACACTTTTGAAATAAGAATGATTCATCTAATGACAAAACCCATTAAATTATTTATTTTGTGCATACTATGAGTTGATTCGCACATTGCTCTTGGAATGTTAAATTGCTGCTTCCTTTTCAATGAAATCTCCCCCTTTTTGTTTTTCATCTTCCACATCTAGGTGCAACCTGGTCCCCTACCTCCTTCATAGTGGATGATGGTTCTTTGGCGGACGGGCTCAATCTGGGCTCAGTGGTTGTGGATGAAGAGAAGAAATCTGTGATGCTCATCTATTCTCTGTGTTTCCACCGCTACCACTGCAGCCCCTCCAGCACCATGTTAATAGAGAGCCTGGACGATGGCCTGAGCTGGAGTGCCCCGCGTAACCTCTCCGTCCAGCTGGGGGTCAAAAGCTTCGCCCCTGGGCCAGGATTTGGCATTCAGGTCAGACCCTGTTAACTGTCCTACCAAGAGGACTGGCCAGCTGTCTGTCCCCTCTAGACCAAACCCCAAATTTGGAAATGATCTGATTAACATGTCAACATAAGCTATGCTGAAACAGACAGTATGTCAAGAAATATGATATCCTCACATCATCCTCTTCAGTCTGAGGTTAACGTACACAGCAAAATGTCTGCTTTAGTTAAGAAAATCTACAGCTGACCGAGCGCTGTCATACCACTCACCTAGACATTAGACACAGGCTGGAACTTTAGTCCTCTTTCTCTTTCATGCTGTGACATAATAGCATACGATGGGTGAATATGACAGTAGTTTCCTTATGGCAGCTCTTTAAAATAATGATTATGCAAGAGGGAGGAGTTTGAAGACTAACTACTAGATGAACTGTGTTTGACTGTGCACTTCAGAACACTGATTACACTCTTTTTTGTTTGTTTGTTTGTTTGTTTGTTGTTTTTGTGTGAGCCTATGGCCAGAGCTTAAGCACCTTTTCTTTATGCCTTCATTCCATTTGTTTCTGTATGCAGGCTTGTTTTGAAATATTTTTGATGGATGGCTAAAATGCGATATTTCAGGCACAGTTTACTGTGCTTAGGCATTCTTAAACAGTTTCTTTATCGTTTTGTTCATGTTCCCATAGAAGCGTTACCCTCCAGCCAAGGGGCGTCTGGTGGTGTGTGGTCATGGCTCCATCCCTGGCGATGGGGTTTTCTGTATCCTTAGTGACGATCACGGTTCCAGCTGGCACTATGGCGCTGCGCTGAAGAGCATTCCTTACAACCAGCCCAAAAAGAGTCTGGACTTTAATCCAGATGAAAGTCAGGTGAGGAGCGAGGAGATAAAAATACCTAAGTCTGGACTTTAACCTCGACAAATGTCTTGTGAACACAGAGGACATAACAAATACCTAAGGGGTCTGGAAACCATAACGTTTATAGTCATGTTCAAAGGCAAAAAACTGTTAAAATGAAATCTAAAAGATGTAAAAATGGTCTAAACCATTTGCAGAGAGCTCATTTTTGAATATAGTTATGTACAATAGTGGATGTAAACAGTAGACTGTCAGAGTGGCATTTTAGGGCACCGTTTTTTTACATTACATGTGGAATTGCAATTTTGGGTCCACTTTTGTTGATTTCTTGAAGTTGCTCTTATAAGTCGTTCAGTCAGCAGAGATGGGGTGAATCTAACATCCTGAGAGAGAGTGTGCGTGTGTGATTGAAGAAATTATATATATATATATATATATATATGAGGTCTGTCTGTCTGCGTTGCACGATATTTCTAAATAGAGGCAGCACAAAATAAAACATTCAGACTTATAGTCACTCCTAACCACAGACTGAAACTGCAGTCGTCACGTGGTAATTCTGAAAGTGTACCAACATCCTGAATCGACCGGCCGCCACAGACAAGCTCACCCCCCACTTCCTCCTCTTCCCCACAGCCAGTGGAGCTGCAGGACGGCAGCATAGTCATCAACGTACGTAATAACAACAACTACCACTGCCGCTGCAGGCTGGTGGTGAGAAGTTTTGACGGAGGCGAGTCCCTGCCCGTAGAAGAGCTGGTCTTTGATCAAGAGCTGGTGGATCCTGCTGTCGCAGCTGGTGCCCTGCAGAAGGAGGGAGTGCTCTACTTCACCAACCCAGCCAACTCTCAACAGAGTGAGGATGAGGGGAGGGATGGGGTGGCATGGGAATGATTCCGAAGATGGAGTGGATAACAGAGCAATTGTTGCACCTTATACTGCTAAGTAAGGATGTTTTTTAATTGTGTTTGATTTGATTTTCAATGCCGTCTCTCTCTTTCTCTCTCTCTCTCTCAGGGATAAATCTGACTCTTCGGTGGTCTCTGACTGACGGCAGATCATGGGAAAAAGAAGCGGTTCAGATCTGGGCGGGGCCAAGTGGTTACTCCTCCATGACATCACTCAAGACTGACTATCCTGAAGATAAGAAGTACATCTACGTCATTTATGAAAAAGGTCATAAAAACTACTGCGAGACCATATCATTTGCCAAAATCCACCTCTTCGGTGGCCAGTAGAGTGAAGAAAAAGGCGGTTGTACCAAAATCAGCTGTGAAGAAAAGAAAAAGGGAAACCTAGGACAAACACGTAGAGTGTAACACCATTTTACGAACATGAACAACATTGAATTTTTCAAGAGCTGTTAAGCGTTCTTCTTAAAGAGCATTGAAACTAAGACTGCAAACACTCTGTGATTGGTTGAGGCTGCGGAGGTGTTTGAACAGTGGTTGGCAATGCACTCATAGGTCGATTCCATCTCTGCTTTCTGCCCATCTATATCCACGGAGATTTTTCAGCGAGGGAAGAGGAAGTGTTGGTGACTTCAGAGAATTTCAAGCTCTAACTTCTCTTTGAAAAAACTAACCCTCAGATCATATCCCACTGAAGTTACTCATATAAGAGAGCAAAAATCACATTGCTCTCGCTCAAAATAGAAGTACTATATTTGTCTCACACTCACTGAGCAGTGAACTGCAGCCTCTACATGTAACCCATCCTAAGACAAGTGAGCGCACACACACACACACAATGAGCTAGGAGCAATTGGCAGCCGTCGCCACCACAGGCACCCGGTCCAACTCCAGGTCTTTTTGCCAGTGCTAATCCCAGCAAGCATGTCCTTGTAGTGGGAGGAAACCCACACAAACACGGGGCGAACATGCAAACAGAAAGGACCTGGGATGGCTGGGATTCGAACCCATGGCCTTCGTGCTGTGAGGCAACAGCACTAACCACTGAGCCGCCGTGTCTTTTTGTCTTTTTTTTTTTTATGACTCTTACGGATTTAGTAGTGTTTATATCACGTCTGATTTTTTCACCTGTTGTAAGATTGTGATTCAGATGGAACAAGTGAAAAGCTGTATTACTTATTCACACAGTTCACTAAATGCTTGGTTGTTCTTCAATATTGTCAAAGCACAACAAACCTGAACATTTGAACACCGCAAATTTTTTTCTCACTTATACTTTTTTCATTTGAATCACTTCATGTAAAATTATAGTTGGGTGCGTTTGTGGGTCTTATTCTCTCAGCGGAATCTGAAGGCAGAAGTTCCACATCCTTTGAAATTAAAAAAAAAACTTCCTTTAGGTTGCTGTATAAATAATAATAAAAAAAAACAGAACGAGGGAAGTAGTTTTACCATGAGCTGTAATATTTGAAAAATCCTTCTATTCAGTGGTTTGTAAAGGATTTCCATATTGACCATTGATTTTAGTCTATGTGCAAAACTCCAACTGCAGAACTGAGCTGGAGGAGCTCTTAGATGTGCAGGACGCTTGTGTGTATTTGCATATATGTGTGTGTGTGAGCAAGGTTATTGTGGATACGTGTATCTATCAGTCTCAGTACGTTTATTCAACGCCAATGAAGCTAAGAGGAGATTAATCCAGGCAAAGCCTCACTGTTTGATTAAGAGTGATTTTATAACTGTTGACTGCAGTACTTACGATTCTCTTCTTTACCTATCTATTTTTTAAATTAAAAAAATAAGAGGTTCTTTTACAGAATAAGATTTTACACAGGGATTTCCACTACCTGTAAATAATGTAAATGTAAAATATTTCCAATTATTTGTCTTTTACCATTGAAATTGCCTTGAAATAGTGTGTTTTATGCAATTACACTCATCATACAACAATAAAAATAGAGGATGTGCCAGTGAAATGGGCCATGAAATGTTAATAATATGCCAGTAAATAAAATACTGTTATATTTTTTCTGTTGATCAGGAGGATGTAATCAATTGTACATTTGTTTATTTTGATTCATTTTGAGTCTAGGAGAGGATTTTATGGGTGGTTTTCTTTTCTATAGAACTGCAAGACACACAACCTGAAGACTGAACATCTAGATACATAGATGGTTAAAAAGAGCTAGATAGCAATCTCTTATGATTAACTACTTAACATTATTACAAACAGATAGCATGTTTACCAGTGGCTACATCACATACGTTTTTATTTTTACATTATTATGAATGACTATATGACAAATAACGATAAAGATATATTAGGAGTGTAACGGTTTTGTACTCTAACCAAAGATACAAGAAGTTTCACCCCTGCAAGAAATTCAACCACTTTAAGTGTGACTGCAGATCTGCACAACAAAGCAAGAATTACAGATCTGTCAGTCAGGTAACAGAAAGTGACAGAAGCAGCAGTAATGAGTAATTTCATATTGATGGACTGTCATTAAACAGTAGTGACACTGATACACTAAAAGACAACTATGTAAAAGGTAGACCAGCAATTCGTTGCTATGTGACAATCAGACTTCAGCTTAAAGTAATTCAGCTTAAAGTCGATAAAGAAACAAAACAGCGAGTACAGTGAAAACATCAACAAAAAGCAAACAGCAAAACTTGTGGCTTAAATGGAGGAGCCGTGATTCACACTAAGGTCACTGAGGTGATAGAGCCATTGCTTGCAGGACACTCTGCAGGATGTGCAATAATCGATGATGACGTCATTGTTGATGGAAAGGGAGTGAAGGAGCATGATGAGAACTTGGGGAAAAAATGCTTAACAAAGAACAGCACGTGAGACTAAGACTTAATCCTCTCGAATGCAAGTTTAGGCTTGAGGAGGTGAGCTGTGTGGGAGATTCTCTTCAAAGAACATAGACTGAAACTTGCTCCTCCCAAGATCCAAGCGATAAGCAAGAACCCATAGCCTGAAGACAAAGCTGCCCTGCAGCGCTTCTTCGGTTTGACCAACAGTCCTGGCAAATTTATTGCAGTTTAATTTCAGTGACTTGTCATAACCTCTACATCAGATGTTGCATAGAGATGTGGCCGGCTGTTCAACGCAACACCAACAGGATCCAGTTTAATTTCAGTGACTTATCATCACCTCTACATCAGATGTTGCGTAGAGATGTGTTCCACGCAACACCAACAGGATGCTTTCTGAAAAATGCATAACTCTCTTTACCCGTGAATAAACCAGTCACATTAACAGACGTGATGCATCCCAGTTTAGCCTAAGCACAGCCTGCCTACAGGACGATAAACATGTTTCATGCACTCTTAATAAAATGGAAACAGGGTACGTGCAAATTGAGGAGGAGCTGCTGGCAGTGGTCTTAGCCTGTTCTACAACTACATCTGTGCAAAGCCAGTGTCAGTGTAGACAGGCCACACCTGATGCTGAGTAACGGCATTGTACGTGGCCAGCTGTTCAGAACTCATCTTACCGTACCACATATGGCAGAGTCGTTGAGCCGATTCCTAAATACGCTGCTTGAATAACCGAAGGGCCATGTTTATAATTTATGTTAAACGTGAAAGAAAATTAAGTGAAATGTGTTGTAAACACCCTAAGCCCAATCTGTGTGTTATATTCTGTTAACATGAAAGTTTCAGGCTGAAACTGGGGGAGGGGAATGTAGACAAATTGTCAGCTTACAACACTGGTGTCTCAATTTCTTCTGCTTATTGTCATAGAGATGAAGAGTTGTTCAAGCTTAGTTTTCTTACACTCATTTCGTAAAAGAAGAGCCTTAAAATGAAGGTACAGCATAGCAGATTAGTTTTCTTTAATTCTCATTTTGAAGAATTGTATTGCTGTTTGCATTTAAGTTGTTCTTATTTGTTGAATTTGTATACGTATAAATTAAAAAGGAGGAAAAACGTAAATTCAGTGCCTATGCAAACTGGGCCAAAAGTTGAACCCTGAATAGCGCAAAACGTTACATTACTAGTATGTACAGTTATTAATACCAAAATAATGGTTTTATACGGTAACATAGTGATACCTTGACCAGCAAACCACCTGTCTACTCTATCGATGAACAGAAACACGAAGAATAATACTATATATATATATATATATATATATATATATATAAATGAAAGATGCCATCCACCACTTACAGACACATCTTCCAAGACCGGAAATGTAAAGGTGAATGGAAGTGCACTGCTACAATTTGTTTTGTTTTTTGGACCAAGATTAGACGAATAAATAAAAAGTCCGTTACCAAAGTTACTACAAACTACAGCTGCTACAAAAATACAGGCAAGGTAGTTGCTTGTAAATTGAGGTGCACGGTTTTAAGAGCAGTGAACTTTGGCTAATGTATTTTATGGGATTTGGGGGGGGGGGAGCAAAAACAAAAACAAAAGAAGAGGCAATAGTATGAATGAGTGATCAAGAGATAGTGAATATGGGGGCGAATATTAGGTTTTTCTCTCGGGACAAATATTTTATTTTACGTTTTACACTGGACCATTATTTCTTACATAGTAAATCATTCAGTGCCGAGGGAAGAAAAGGGGTCCTCGTAACCTTTGTTGTAGAAGAAACACTCATCACCGTTGAATTGAGTAGGCTACCTCACCGAAGTTTGACTATAGTACAGTTCGTAGATAACTCCGCCTCCGGAGTGCGGCTCCCCTGTGTTGCCTTAGCTTCAGTTTGGAGGTTCGGAGGCGAAAGTAGAAAGTAACATCTGCGACGACTAATTTTTCGGTGTTTTATTTAATTTATTTATTTATTTAACTCCTCTGTCGCACTCTCGTTATACAGGAAGTATTCCGTTGAATACAATAACTTATATGGTTTGGTTGTAAAACAGGTTTCGATTTCGTCGGAGTCACGCGCTTTTAAATCAATGTCGTCAGAGTGAGAATCAGTCCGTGTCGGTTTAAAATCAGCAGATGAGAGCCTCTAAAACACGCAGTCAATAATGGTTGCATTCGTCGCTGCGATGGGAACCACTGGGCGGTGTGGTATTCTACTTTTTACTCTCCTGGCACAGTTCTGCTGTGCGCACAGTTGGAAGGTATGACACATTTCGGGCAGGCGTAGGCTATAGGGTTCATGTGTTGTCATGTAAACGGCTTTCCTTCTTTAAATTAATGTATCTGTAATAAAAAATGAAGGGAAGTTATCTCAAAGGATAAGGATAACAGAAGGACGACAACCCAAACACTTAAAGTTCCACCATGAACGTACCAAAAAGATTCGGTTTACTAATTCATACTAATTCATCAGGTTCAAGGTTCATAAAACACTGACACAACATGTGAACTCAGCAATTATAAATGCAAGTTGGCAAGTCGTAAGAATTCCGTGCTATTTGACAACTGAAAGTACATACGTGTGATATTGTAGACCAGGTAGTGCATTACATGTGGGAATCTGACGAAGTTCTGCACTGGTCCAAATACATGTTGGATGTGGTCTTAAAGGAACAGTATTGCCCATCGTATCTGAGTAGCCATAAGTTAACATGGTTGAAGCATGTACTGTGGATGGGACTAAGGTGCTAGCAAATGGTATTTTTGGAACTTGAGGAACGGCCCTGGCAGGTGAGTGCTGAGCTCTGACTGCCAGTCAGTGAGTTAAGAATCAGCTGCTTTGAGGTTTGAGAACAGATCTGGATAATGAACTAGCGCCAGAGGAAGTGGAAGAGGTAAACTATGGTATTAGTCCCTTGAGGATATTACCATGCTTTTAATGCAGTTTTAGGCCTCTTTGTTATTTTTCTGACCGGCTATAGCAGCCTCCAGCAGTTGTCTCAAGACCACCTGATCACACTTTGCTTTAGCAGCAGAGTCAGTTGTTCATCCTGTCGAAAAAGAGAAGATGATACTGCTCCAATGAACGTTGTGCCCCGAGCAGCAGCAGTTAAAAAGGGGGTGGGGGGGGGGTGATGAGATTCCTCTCGCCTCTTCATGCCTTTATGTACTGTGCGTGCAATCCAATAGAACTGTCCCCATCTTGTAACTGCAATTATCTTTCAAGCTGTTGGTGTTTTTGGCTGAACTAGTATGGAGGAGAATCTGGATCAACAGCAACAACTGATACAAAGAAAAAAAAAGGACTGAATTAGTTTTATTCAGTACCTAGATTCAATCCTTTACACATAACAGTAGTGGCATTTATAGAGGTTTTAGTTCTCTCAGACTTTGTTTTTTAGCTGGGAAACTGATGTTTACATTCTTTAAACAGATACAAGTCTGTTTGTTCAAATGAAAAGGAGGACCAGATTTTAGGATGTGCTCTAGACCACAAGTTTAGAGAAGTAAATATGGCTTTTTTTTTCAGTTCGTGAAAAGACAGCATAGAAGTACTCAAAACACTCCCTCTTTATCAAGGCTCAAGCCAGTCAAGTATGAATGTTTTCCTTAAATCATGTGGTATTCAATTCTGTCCGTTTATCTACCTGTAATTCAGATCGTATTAATGAAAGTTTACACTATAAATTCTTCAAAGTTTGATTCAGTCTTTATAGCACAAGGCTACTTAGGACACACACTCATGATGTAAACACTATGATGGTGGAAATAAGACAAAGAAGAGGGTGGGAATGAGTTTGCACTAACAGCGTTATGGTGAGATGGTACCGCATGGCCCAGTTCGTTTGTCAGATACTGGGAGCTTGCCAGGATCACTTTCTCCAGCCTCACCGACCCAAGACACAAGACAAACTTGTACACAACCTAGTGCAGTCTGGATAACAAAGCCATGTACTGCATATATATATATATATATGTGTGTGTGTGTGTGTGTGTGTGTGTGTATTTATGTATATGTATATGTATATGTATGTATGTATGTGTGTGTGTGTGTGTATATATATATATTATATATATAACAATGAGATCTTGCCAAGAATGAAAGCATTACAGCTAAAATGAATGAACTATAAATCAATGCAAAATTGATTAAAAAAAAGTATTACTCACTAACACTCCTGCTAAGTGGCTCATCAACCTTTGATTAAAAAAATACACATCTCCACTCTGCCAAGACGTGTTCCATATTGCTCCAGATATCTACTGGAGGACATTGCTCTTAGCCAGTGTATTTATTTATTGCTTTTATACTTTCTTTTTGTTCTCCTCTCCCCATCCTTCTATCTGTTCTCGTCCAGATCGATCCACTCATTCTTAATGAGCAGTTGTTATGGATTGGGGGTGGAGCAGGGGAGGTGCACACCTATCGGATCCCCCTGATTACCTTCACTCCTCGGGGCAGCTTGCTGGCCTTCGCTGAGGCCAGGAAGAGTTCCTCCGTAGATATGCAGGCTAAATTCATTGCCCTGCGACGTTCCACAGACAGAGGTAAACCATTCACCATTGTTTTAATTTTATTCCTATTTTCTATTTATCTTCTGGTATTCTACTTTTTTATTCTATGTTGTGTTTGGTGTGTACTGACGGTGTTGTCGCGGCGCTTGAATTTCCCTCGGGATTAATTGGTATTCGTATTCGTATTCACACAAACTTAAACACATAGATGCACCGTGGCCAATTTACCATGGCCAGTTTATCAGATACGCCCACTGAGTACTAGGTTACACCATTTTTGCCTCCAAAAGTGAGTCATGGATTTTAAAAAATGTCACAAGAGCTCCACATGAACATTGGTTCATGTAGATGTGATCAAATTACAAAGCTGCTGTGTGTTTGGGAGCAGTGTATGCATGATCTGAACAGCCAGCTGCATCTTATCCTGAAAGGTGCTCTTTTGTTGAGGTTTCGGGGCTGATAAGGTCTCTTAACGCTGTTGTGTTTAAATGTTCTCAAGCTGTTATTAAGGAGCCTAATATGCTGTACGTGAAAAGCCCTGGATGGCGGCAGTCTGTGATTTATGGAAACTGGCATGCATGGCACTGATGATTACACAGCACTCAGAGTTGCTCAAATTATTGGTACCCCTAATTAAGATGTTCAGTGTGATGAATCCTTTGACACGAATTTAAGCAAAGTGACTGTTACTGTCTGTGGGATCAATCCATTTCTGTACATAGGATGGCATATCTAATTGGGTATAGAGTGTATATGACTGGGTAGACACTCCACTGCCTTCCTGTATATTATATTTGCAATGACAAGGTCTACATAAATATAGGTTTTAGGAAGTAATCTCTCTCCCTCTCTCATTTCCCACCTCCAGGCCTGACTTGGTCGCCCACCTCCTTCATAGTGGATGATGGTTCTTTGGTGGACGGGCTGAATCTGGGCTCTGTCATTGTGGATGAGGAGAGGAAATCTGTGATGCTCATTTACTCTTTGTGCTTCTACCACTACCACTGCAGCCCCTCCAGCACCATGTTAATAGAGAGCCTGGACGATGGCCTGAGCTGGAGTGCCCCGCGTAACCTCTCCGTCCAGCTGGGGGTCAAAAGCTTCATCCCCGGGCCTGGTTTCGGCATCCAGGTCTGCCTCCCTTTTATCCACTGGCTCAACCCATCCATCTTGTAACCCAGTTCCTCATCTACCTCTGCTTTTAGCTTGCTCAGTTTTGTTTTCATGTTGTGCAGTTAAATCTGATGCCTTGTGTTACATTCAAAGTGACGTAAAACATGTTTTCCTCCTCGGTCTTCATCATCGTGTTTTCACTCTTTCATACACTTTATATGCTTGGTCTTTTCATCTTACTGATGAAAGCAAATGCATATACAATTTCACAGAAGCGTTACAATCCAGCCAAAGGGCGTCTTGTGGCATGTGGTCATGGCACCATCTCAGGTGATGGTGTTTTCTGCATCTTTAGCGACAACCATGGCAGAACTTGGAAGAATGGGGCTGCATTGAAGAGCATTCCCTACAACCAACCCAAACAGAGTCAAGACTTTAATCCAGATGAGTCCCAGGTAATGGAATGTTCTCCTTACCCTGCAGATTCTGTGTTCTTGTATCTTATAACTTGCTAATATTTATATTAAGTTCAGGTTGATGGAAAAATTACAGTCATGCCACACAAAACAACAGTACAAGTCTTGTAATTCAGTCTTCAACATTACATATGCATAGCCTGTTGAGATGGAGGATGGAACCATAGTTGTCAACATCCGCAACCAAATGAAGTACCATTGTAACTGCCGGATCATTGCGAGGAGTCTGGACGGAGGCGAGTCTCTCCCTATGGAGGAGGTGACGTTTGACAAAACGCTGGTGGATCCTGTAGTTGCAGCCGGTGCCCTGCAGAAGGAGGGAGTGCTCTACTTCACCAACCCGGCCAACTCAGAGCACAGTGAGGATCAGGGGACCGGGGATGGATGGGGGTTGATGGATTAGGTTCATGTAAGACTTTTTTATGCTTACTCAAATGTTTAATCTTGCTTTTAATGCATTTTTGCTCTCTCTCTCTCTCTCTCTTGCTCTTTCTCTTTCTCTCAGGGGTTAATCTGACTCTTCGATGGTCTCTGACCAATGGCAAATCATGGCAAGAAGAAGCGGTTCAGATCTGGGCGGGGCCAAGTGGCTATTCTTCTATGACATCACTCAAGTCTGACTATCCTGAAGATAAGAAGTACATCTACGTCATTTATGAAAAGGGTCACAAAGACTACTGCGAGACCATATCATTTGCCAAAATTCACCTCTATGGGGGACTGTAGTTTGAAGAAAAGGCAAACATAGGGGAAAAGTCTGTGAGGAAAAAGAAAACAGACCTGCAGGGAGATTGCTAATTTGTGTCCTAAGCCAGGAGTGTGTGTTCTCTCTAGCCTATGTTATGTTCTCAGGAAAGACAGAGTATGACACCATTTTAAGAACATGAACCAAATGGACTTTTTTTCAGTGCAGGTAAACTTCTTTGCAGGTGACTTCAGAAAATTTCAGTCTCTAAGATCTGTTTGAAATCCAGTCCTCAAATCAAAAATGGTGCTGATTTCCTTTAAAGCGCAAGCACTTTAATTCATGTCTATCACCTGTGTTTATGTAACTGTTTGTGTTTATACATGCCCTGATTTTTGTATGCTGTAAGGTGGGGATTCAAATTACCTAAATAAATAAATAAATAAATAAGGAAAGAAAGAGAGAAAGAGGGAAAGAGAGAAAGAGAGAAATGGATCATTCATTCAGACAGATGACAAAATAGACTTAGCAATTGTTGACCCTTAAGGAACTATAATTGAGTGTGTTTCTTTATATCAATCTTTATCGTTTCTTGAAGTATCTGAAAGCACATGTCCAGGCGCTTTGAAACAAGAACCTCCATGCATTTTGTTGAATTCAAAAATTAACGAGGGCAGCATTCTTGCTTTTAGCTGCAATATTTGATGGACCCCCTCAATTCTTAGTGTGTAAGGGTTCCAGTCTGAACTTTGATCTCAGTTTATGTTCAGTCAACATAATTTTAAATTTGTACTGTTGCAAAACAACAAAGGTGTGTCTTTATGTGTTTTATGTGAATAGTTTACCCTCCAAAAACGTTTTACCCCACAACAGTGTACCTCAGAAGAGATTAAATGGAGCCTATTTTTCAGATAAACGTTTACTGTTTGATCACTTTGATATCGGCTGACGAGAATAATTGCGGTTAGCTCTTTTTTATGTCAGATTTTTTAAAGAAATTCCAGTCGTGTGAGGTCAGCTGAGACGATTAGACCATTCACTTTAATAATATTGCGATCATCACGTCTCGCAGACAATGACAATATTGTATACTTTTTTTGTGTATGTTTGGGGGAAGTGTGATTGCCGAGCTGAGCCTGCTGCCGGCGAAATGTATCTTTCCCCTCCCTTTTCTCACACTGTTACAGTTGGAGGCAGGTGAGAAACATATCATTTCAAATGCGCTAGTCACACTTAACTAACTGGAGACAAATCTAGCCTCACATTCATGTAGCACAGTATGTACGAGGCGCATGCCGACTGAGGAAAGGTAGTGCTTCGGGTCCTGCTTGTTAATTAACGGAAATTGACTTGTTTTGGCAAGCCACCTAAGAAGGGTGATCTGTCAGCTTTCATGGATCATCCTGTGTAGCCTGTTTGTTCGGTTCTCACTGTCTGTGTGGAACATCTGACAAGGTGTGGTAGCGTAGCCTCTTGTCAGATCGCAGAGGAATGTTTGTCTATATCAAGAAGGCACCGGACCATCAATAACAAATGACTCGACCTGGTTTGTATGGTAGAACCGGTTTCGATCTCAAAACAGACCTCAGAACAGACATGCGTTTTAAGCCACAGCGATGAAAGCAGATACAGTATCTTCCGGTATTAAACTGGCAAATAAAATGTTCTGAAACAGACTGTCGGCATGGTCCCACGGGTCGTTTTCATGAGAATTACTGGGCAATTGGGATGTATATTTATTGTTCTGCTGGTACAGTTCAAGTCCGCACACAACTTGAAGGTAAGTTATGTTCTCTGCTGATGTAATTACATACTCAAACGAACAGTTTTAAATTTTTAGTGTCAACTGTCATTCGGGATAAGCTACTCTGAGTATCATTTGTGGATTGTACGTTATGAAAAACTCAAATTCTGTCCAATGCTGATCGCACATTCTTGGAATGAGTTAAGAACTGAAGGTGTGATTTCAGCGTGCAGAGGTACTGCGCGAGAATTTCTAGCTGGCCAGTCCTAACTGCGACTGCAGTAGGCATTCTAACGTCAACTACTGTGATTAACCGTTGGTTATGCTGCTCACACGTTTTTGGTAAATGGCAGTTTAAGCTAAGGTTGTGGTGAGAATCAATTAAAACTGTACATTATACTGTGTTCTAAGATTTAATGTACATCCAATACATTTGTATATTTACTACCCTCTTACTGTTCTCATGGTTTGATCCAGATTGATCCACTGATTCTTGATGAACAGTTGCTGTGGGTGGGGGGTGGAGCAGGGCAGGTGCACACTTATCGTATTCCTATCATCACCTCCACTCCTCGGGGCAATCTGCTGGCCTTCGCTGAGGCAAGAAAATCTTCAGCCAAAGATATTGGAGCAAAGTTCATTGCCCTTAGATGCTCCACAGACAGGGGTACAACATATGTGCATGCTCACACATGAGTGACTGTATATACACTCAGTTTACTTTGTGAAACCTTTACATTACATACAATGTTTGAGTGAATATAAAATATCTCTTTCTTGTCTCCTATCTCCAGGTGCAACCTGGTCCCCTACCTCCTTCATAGTGGATGATGGCTCTTTGGCGGATGGGCTGAATCTGGGCTCTGTGGTTGTGGATGAAGAGAAGAAATCTGTGATGCTCATCTATTCTCTGTGTTTCCACCGCTACCACTGCAGCCCCTCCAGCACCATGTTAATAGAGAGCCTGGACGATGGCCTGAGCTGGAGTGCCCCGCGTAACCTCTCCGTCCAGCTGGGGGTCAAAAGCTTCGCCCCTGGGCCAGGATATGGCATTCAGGTCTACATTCCTCTCTCCTACATTCCTTCTTAGTACATAAATAAATTTTTCCCTAGGACCCTAATCCCTAATCCCTAATCCGTGTCTCCTCGACAGTGTACCCAATCTTATTTGAACTTTCTGAGAACTTTGAACGTCCTTTTTTTTTTACGTCTAAGTTGACATTGAACACATTCTCGTTGATTTTTATACACACTGTACCTGTCAAAAGGAGTCTACAGTGAGAATCTGTGCTTTGTATAGTTCCCTGATATCTCTGCTGGTTGTACTGCTGAAGCAAATGCATGCACGATTCCACAGAAGCGTCACTATCCAGCTCCAGGGCGTCTGGTGGTGTGTGGTCACAGCACCAACGAAGGTAACGGGGTTTTCTGCATCCTTAGTGATGACCATGGGCTCACATGGAGGTACGGTGCACCACTGAAGAGCATTCCCTATAAGCAACCCAAACAAAAGCTGGACTTTGATCCGGATGAATGCCAGGTATCGAGCCTTTGTCTGTGCGATGCATTCTTGTAAAGTTTTTTTTATATGTTTATATATATATATATATATATATATATATATATATATATATATATGTATATAAAAACTGTTTTTGACTGGGGGAAATGCAGTTTGCATCCAGTTGATTGCACCTAAAATCAGCTCTTACAAAATAATTGGCAAAAAGTAGTTTTCACATCCAGTTTTCTCAATGTCCTCACAAACAGTAAATAGGACACAATATGTATTAAACAGGTTAATCTTAGCCAATGGGCCCCATCTCAACTTCAGACCACCTCAATATACGGTATACAACATCAGTTCTTTATGATAATCAAATAGAAATAAGCTATAATGTAAGGAATTGTGTCTTCATTCTTTCTAATATATTCTTAGACAATATTATGATGGCCTTTTCTACAGCACAGTGACTTAAAGAGCCAAAGAAAATTGTTTTGTGTCGTATAATATGGTAAAACGATCAAACCACATGATGACCACCAGAGGTCGCTGTTTTACGTGAGAAAATACAAAAGACAAAAACTATTGCCAGTATTTTTAAAGCTTAAAGGCTCAAGATGTTGATATGTGGGCTTTGGAGGAGGTGCTAGGGAGTCCATGAATCGAGTTTGACCATTTTTCTAATTCCCTGAAGTCTAATCATTGTCACTGCGTTGTTAGGGACAAATGGGATACTTCAAACTTTGCTGAATATTTTGTGATTCTTATATCGTCAGTGCTTAAGTGCAACCAATTTTCTTTTTACACAAAGAAAATTATATTTTTACAAATCAATGTTGCAGATATGTTCTTATCCCCCTCTAAGTATCACATTAATTTGAGAGCAATGGTGACAAGAGATGACACACAGCGTAACCCAGTCTCCCATCTTATAATCACAGCCTTTTGAGATGGAGGATGGAACCATAGTTGTCAACATCCGCAACCAAATGAAGTACCATTGTAACTGCCGGATCATTGCGAGGAGTCTGGACGGAGGCGAGTCTCTCCCTATGGAGGAGGTGACGTTTGACAAAACGCTGGTGGATCCTGCTGTTGCAGCCGGTGCCCTGCAGAAGGAGGGAGTGCTCTACTTCACCAACCCAGCCAACTCTAAGCAGAGTGAGGATGAGAGGGGTTGAGGGAGGGTGGTGAGGAGGGTGATTGTGGGAAGTATGAGAGAGCATCTCATCTTATGACAACAAACCGAACCGAGGGTTTTTTTTTTAATACAAGTGCATTTGTTAGTATTTATTTATTTTAACCAACTCACTCTTACATGATCTCTCTCACTGTCTCTCTCTTTCTCTCTCTCTCACTTTCTTTTTCTTTCTCTCTCTCTCTCTCTCTCTCACTCTCTCTTTCCTTATCTCTCTCTCTCTCTCTCTCTCTCTCTCTCTCTCTTTCTTTCTCTCTCTCTCTCTCTCTCTCTCTCTCTCAGGGATTAACCTGACTTTACGCTGGTCACTGACTGGTGGTAGGACGTGGGAGGAACAGGTTCTCCAGATCTGGCCAGGGCCAAGTGGTTACTCCAGTATGACATCACTGCAAGGCAACAGTGCTGAGGACCTGAAATATGTCTTTGTCATCTATGAAAAGGGGCATAAAGACTCCATTGAAACTGTTTCCTTCGTCAAAGTCCACCTGTTTAGTGGTCTCCGGACAGAGTAGGATTGTAAAAGAAATAGAGTTTAAAAGGATTTTGTAAGAAACAAAATATATTCTTATACGGGAACTTCTGCAATCGTCATTTGAACCAATATATTAAATGATAAAATATCTAAAATTCCACATGTTTATTTGTATTTTTTATGTTATGTTTATGCCAGATTTCCTTTGCATGTAACTTGCATGTGAATTTGCAACTCCAACAGAGAGTAGTAAAATGGAAATAGTCTAGTGTAAAACTGTACATAGTGTTCTCCAGTCTCTCATCATAGTGTGCATTCTTAATGCTGTGCTCCACCAGTCCAGCCAGTTTCCATAAGGAGGATGAGAGGCTTGTGGGAGAATTTGGGGGGGGGACAAAACAAAACAAAAAAACGGCAGCACCAGTGCAGAGGATGTCCATCCAATAATAAGACCAGACCAAACTTACCCATGAAGATTTATTAAAGTCCATTTTACATGCAAAACAGTTTCCATAATATTCTGTTAGCATGTTCGTATTCTCATCCATAGCAAATGATTTAGGACTAAGGACTACAGATAAATGAGTGCTTTGGGAATAGGAAGAGTAGATTGTGGAGAGAAAGTAACAGAAGAAAAGAAAAGAAAAGAAAAGAAAAGAAAAGAAAAAAGAAGTGTAACGAGACAAGGAGAAAAACTGTTTAAAGTAAATGACAAGAAACAATGACCATTCCATATCAGTTTCTCTTAATTAATGTTTATTTAAGCAAACAAAATCCCCAAAGTTGAAAACTTCTTTTGTGAAAACAGCCTGACCACTATGTCAGCAGCATATTGAATGGAAATAATATATCACGGTCAAATCAGGAAACAATAAAATGAGAAGAGAGCACTCACATTACATCGTCGTCATCATACCAGAACTTAAACAGTCATTTGTGAAAATCAATTTTGGATCTTGTCGTGTAAGATCATTTTACCAGTGACCAGTTTGTTTTCACTTTCAACACTTTATCAGTTCTACATTTCAAAATATCTGCTGTTTATGCAACATTTAAATTTAAAACTAGAGTCATTACTATTAATGACTATTATTAATTTTACTCCATAAACTCTACTACTATCAAAAGCATGCATGTATTTGTGTTTGTTAAGCAATCCAAAACAATGGTTGAACTTTTTAAGGACTTATAACAGCAAGTAAGGCAGGCATCTAGGATCATGGGGCTGGTTTGCATCAAAAAATGTCTTACTCCAGATGTCAGCAAAAATGTTCACATGTCTGTCACTGCAGCATTGATGACAGAATATAGGACTGTGCTTCATCACTCAGAATGAACTCCCTGCCTCCTCTCCTCCAACTGTGCTGGTCCCCATAAAGGCAGTACTGGTAAAAACATTTTAGTTTGTACTGCTGTAATTTTGCTTTCACCTGTTCAGACTTCACTGAAGCGTGTGGAGGGTACATCTAGATCAATTAGCTGGTCGGGGGAGAGAGAGAGAGAGAGAGAGAGAGAGAGAGGGAGATCACACATTATTATCACTATCTATAAGTTTGACCATTAGAAAGGTGTGGCCTTATGGTGGGTTGCATGACCTTGTGGTTTCCTGAAAAGATAGTAAGACCTTCCAAAAGGACTCAGAAAAGCTTTTTCTGATGTCTTAGTCTTAAATCTCCTTGATTGCATGCACACACACACACACACACACACACTGTAAGCAGTAAATTTGACCTCTGCATTTAACCCATCCTTGCACACCAGCAGAGAGCAAACACAACCACTAGGTGCAGGAGCAGAACACCTGTGCCGGGGGAGTGGTTGGGGGTTAAGTGCCTCGCCCAAGGGCACTTCAGCCGTGGACGTTTTCCCGCTGGTCCTGGGAATTGAACCGGCAACCTTTCAGTCACGCTCTAACCCTTAGGCCATGGGCGGCCTCAAAAGAGGACAGAGCAGAGTGTGATGTACTCATTTAAATGCACAAATCGTTATGTTATTTTGAAGACTTCCCTTTCGTTCTGCCATCATTTGTTTCTTTGTCTTCTATCACACCTATCATGTGCTTGCCTACTCAAAATGGACCTTTGGATGCAATTCAGTCTGTCAGGCATTGCCCACTTTACATGTTTAAGTATTCAAAGGGCTTAGCCATTGGTTTGAAATTTAACTACTCACTCTATAGCATATAGAAATACCAATGAATAACATGTTTGTTTAACTTTCTCTTTGTGCCCTGGTCCCTGCTTCAGAAAGTGGGTTTAGTGAAAACTCAGAGTTAGTTAACCTAAAGTAAGTAGTAAACCTCCTAATAGAAGAGCCCTTCATTCTCCTAGCAAAACAAATCCATGGGGCTCTTCTATTAGGAGGTTTTCTACTTACTCTGAGTTTTAACTACACCCGCTTTCTGAAGTAGGGCCCTGTGCTGTAAAAGTTTTGTTTGTTTATTTTTAATTTGCCTGTGAATGAATTTCAGAGAATTAGGGAAATACATGAGAGCAAGCTGAATGAAGCCATTCACCAAGTTCTTTGAATATGAAAATGACAAACAACAGTTTATCAAGGGAGTTCATTTCCCCCTGAAATCCCCAATTTCGCACACAGTCCTTAAACTGGAGTGTACTCATTACAAGGATTCACTAACAGTCCATTACACACACACACACACACACACATGCACACATGCATACATGTATCTGCAATACACTACCTGTTTTACAGAGGAAGCTGAATTTCTCTCTGCAGTCCTTATCTTTCCATTTGCCTGTGTGTTTGTTCATTGCCGCACAGTACTGTGAGTCATGTGGTCTTCGATCTGGATCTGGGTGAGGGTGGGGGCACACTGCAAGGTTACGGGTCTGTAACTTCTACACTTCATTGTCTTTGATTGTAGAAACATCAGTTGAGTGCTAACAATCTATTTCATGTTGATTAATCATTTTGCTTTTTTTGCCCCCCCCCCAATTCCTAGAAACTCACTGTCGTCCCAGTGCGTGTAGTCCAGAGGGGCCCCTCCGTTTGCCCAGAACCAGAATCCAAACAGTCGGCTCCGTCTCAGGCCAATCCACATCCATTCGGTGGCGTTTGTTTCCGCAAGTCGCAAACTGATGTAAAGACGCTCATCCTTGTCTGACAGTATGGATGCCAGGTGTGATGGACCCCTCGTTTCGGCACAGTGTTTAAAGGCATCGAACCAGGTCAAATTTTCTATAAAATTGTTCATTTTATTTGTGACTTGAGGACAGAAGAGAGTAGAGGTGTACAGAAATATAATTATCTGTGTCTGTGTCTGTATCTGTGTCTGTGTCTGTGTCTGTGTCTGTGTCTGTATCTGTGTCTGTGTCTGTGTCTGTGTCTGTGTCTGTGTCTGTATCTGTACCTGTGTCTGTGTCTGCGTCTGCGTCTGCGTCTGCGTCTGCGTCTGCGTCTGCGTCTGCGTCTGCGTCTGCGTCCGCGTCCGTATCTGTGTCTGTGTCTGTATCTGTATCTGTATCTGTGTCTGTTCAGCCGTCAAAATTATCTGTCTCTGTATATGTATTCAAATAGTAGACCAGGAGTGTGCGTGGCTTACATCGGAAGTCGTGTTAAAGTGGGCAAATGTGTTATTTTCTAACCTAATATTCATTGGCAATGCAATATTTGTCCCTTCAAAGCATCAAATTGGTTTTAATATTGGCATTAATTATGAAATAT
The DNA here is from genome assembly GCF_902362185.1 of Chanos chanos. NCBI lineage: Eukaryota > Metazoa > Chordata > Actinopteri > Gonorynchiformes > Chanidae > Chanos > Chanos chanos. Next base: position 9,469,663 of record NC_044506.1, on the reverse strand, counting down.
ATTTCCACATCCTGATACTGTACTTTTCATCTCTCTCTCTCTCTCTCTCTCTCTCTTCTTATTTTTAACAAAACTAAGTTTTATGAACTGTAATCGCTTTTGAATAATGTGTAGTAAATGAAACAACTATTTAGTGAAATCAAAGTCCTATGCTGCAAACAGAATGGGCATTTTTATCTTCCACAATGACAATCGATTTGAAGAAACATAATAGGGGACACACAGACATGTCAATCATAGTTCTTCCCCCCCCCCCACCGAACAATGATGAGCAATTTTGGGTAGAGGAAATATCTGTTTCCATCGATTTATTTGTGCTTTCCCGAATAACGTACCCAGATTTGGGTACATCCCTAGTAGAGAGATGACAGATTGGCAGAGGAAGCTGGGATACGTGAGGATGAAAAAGAGAATTTATGGACAGTGTTGACCCGAGACCGGCCCTGGAGGGCCCAAATTACTGCCTTTCTTCATTGTCGCCTTTTAATTGGAGGCTGATTTTTCACTGATGAAACGGGCACACTTTTCATCTGGTCAGAGACCAGAGGGCTTTTTTTTTTTCATTTGCTATATTGAGCAGCAGGGCTATAGTCTTTCTGAACTGGGTTTGGGCACCCAGGGGAGGCATGAAAAGAGTGGAGCGGGATGGAAAGAGATTGAGGACGACACCTGCTGTATGAACAGTCAGTAAGGAACATAAAACACCCTCTCTATACAACTGTAAAGCCAGGGAACTCAGTTGAGAGAAGGGGAGGGAGCAGAAGATAACAGGAAAGCAGTTGAACTTACCGAAAACAGGAAATATTTTCTCCCCCTCACAACCTGCAGGCAACTGAATCTTCTGGTCTCCTGTAAACAATGCAATCTGACCACATTTTTTCTTGGGGGTCTTTCAAAAACGGAATAGACGGCAAAATGCCATTTTTAAAATGACAAAACTCCTTTAACTGTTTCGCTGTCTTAGAAGTCTAACACACCAAATGTGCTGTGTGTCTTGGGAGAAAATGGCTGAAACACATGCCACTAGCTTTACGTGTTAAAATCATCTTCTAAACTAAGTAAACTAAGTGGCTTCTTGGTGGCTTGTTAAAGCTCAGATCAACCTAGTTTCTAAACATTGCCATTGTTGTTGGTCATAAGATATATGAGTATATACAATCATATACGCCTATATATCCTCTGTCACATATGTCATATGTCTTATTCTTTTGTATGATGTAAAGAATTTGACTGCACATCAGTAGGATGATACATTTGTTCCTCCCAGACATAATTTGCAGTTTTCCTGAACTCACCTGAAAGATTTAGTTGCTCCCGTGTTGGGAGTATGTGGACGTCAGTGCCATTTGCCAATCTCCACGGCTGGTGATAAAGTCCAATCCACGCTGAGCCGACACCATCCAGCAGTCTCTTTAGCTGATCGTTCTCCGACGCGTTTTTCACGCTTGCCAAGTCATCGCCATTCGCACGGCACAACTCCCGTGCCTCTATCCATTGTGTCTTTGTTGTATTCACTGTGAAATTTCTACCCACTGGAAGGAGCACAGAAACAACACCTACATGAGTATACAATATTGTTTTAAAACACATTTTTATTGATGCTGCTCATTCTCATCATAACAGGTATGTTTCACTTACAAAAAAAAAGGACCACCTGCACACTTATTATTAATATGCTTTCTGTTTGGTCAGTGTAACTCACACACATAAACCATTGCATTGTAAGGTACCTTTGCTTTCACATACGAAGCTGAGGTTTTCCCTACAGTCCGTCTCCTTCCATGATCCTGTGTGGTCCATGCTGATACAGACCACCTGTCCTGTCCAGTTGGATTCAGAGCTATTTAGCAAATTAGCCGTCTCATTCTTTAGACCAATCCAACATTCACCAGAATAATTAAGAAGTGTTTGATTTATCTTGTTTTTGATTTCTCTGAGGTGAGTGTTGTTATTCACTGTGAGCAAGGAACAATTTTTGTCGGCTTCATGCCAAGTACTGTTTTCCATACTGATGTTATATGTATGCCCTGTGGGAAAACAGTACAGGTGAGTTCTGTTGTATCCATTGTAATTTAATTAATGTCAGTAATTAGCTCTGAAATCAAAAGTGCACACATGCATTATTTATTTCAGTACACAGATCTTTGGACACTGTTCGCCTGCAAAACCAAAGTCAGCATGTAAAACATGTGCATTTGAAAACATCTCAGAACTGAGTCACCTTCACTGCAAATAGAACACTGCCGATTTTGGCAAGCCTTAGCAATCCATCCACCGTCTGCACGCATCCCAACACACAAGTCCTCTTGTTGGTCTCCAAAATTTGGTTCACCGTGGCTCCAGTTTCGGAAACCCGACACTGCACGGTCTGCCCAGACCCACTCGTCCCTGTACTGGCCAATCCACACAGGATGACTTCTAGTAATGTTTTTGATCCTATTCATATCATCTTGACTCATCAATTCAACTAAAATTGAATCGTTGGTCTTGCAAACACAATTGGCTTCCCACCAGGTCACCTGTTTTCTCACTAATGCTGGAGAGGTTGCTGTCATATAGAGAAAAAAAAATGGGAGGGGACAATCTTTGTGTAGCAGCTTACCACAATACATAGAAATGGAAGCAAAATATCTGTGAATCTTTGTCTCTGTTTCATCCTTTCGCTCACTCAAACACAAGCACACGTGCTCAAACACACGCACATGCATGCAAAAGTACAAACACATTGACTTTCAATGACAGATTCCACGAAAGTATGCCAACATGCCAAAATACCAAATCCAGGACAAAAATCTGAGAGAAAAACTAACCATTGTTGCAAACAAACCACCTCCTCTCTGAGCAACTGGCCAATGTCCAGTATCCCTCCTCATCTAGGCTCTCACAGAGCCGTCTCCACATAGTAAACTGGAGCTCTTGTCCATTAGCTCTTGTCCACTGCCAGTGAGCCTTGCAGGACCAAATCAGTTTGACCAACACTTTTTCAGAGGAGCAAGAATTGACCCCTTCAACACCCTTGGTTTCTGTGCAAAATATGACAGAAATTAAAATGAGATAAAATTTGATCTTTGGTCATCTTTAAAGATTTACAGACACACCTATGTTCAACATCTAAAATTGATAAAGTGATTTTGTTTTACAAACAAACAAACAGTTTTGAGTTTTGTTTTTTTTAAACTTCAAAATGACACAGCATCGTGTTCACTAATCCAGAATCAATCAGTAAATTTTAGTCCAGATACTATTTTGTTCTCCCAAAGGTAAAAAAAACACCTGAATCAGTGATACAAGATGATAGGCATCTTTCAAAAACTAAAAAACACAGAATGAGACTTTCATAAAGGAAGCGTCATAACTGTTTATGTTCTAGAGCCTTGCTAATTATTCAATGTTTCTATTATTTTTTTTGCATGAGCGTTACAGTCTGAAGATAGTAGTAAGGACACAAAATCAACTTAAACTGACCTGCCAGAAACAGCAGCAGTAGCAGGAGTATCCCCATCCTGATTTCAATCTGTTTTTAGAGTTACCTGTCAATGAAATCTGTCGCCATACACACACACACACACACACACAACCATGAATGGACCCATTTTTATATCTTATGAACATTAGGAGCAATAATACAAGGAGTGTGTAACCTTGGTAACATAAACTGCATTATACTGGGAGCTTAAAAGAGAGCTTAAATGATACCTAAGCTGAAGAGAATGTTCAAGGGAGAAAATAAATCTCGAAATTTTTAATCTTCAATCTGAAAGTTTTGCAATATGGTTTTCAAAGCCTCTGAAAAGGAAATATGTTGTATGTATGTTAGGTCTTCAAATTGGAGTAAGTTACTCTATGAATATTTACGATTTGTCTTAATAAATCAAGTCTGTTACCATTAAATGACACTACTTATGTCCTGACTCAAACAAAAGGTAAAATGCAGAAACAGAATACCTTTTAAACGCATAAATGTACTTACCTTTTAAAATGATAAATGTCACAGTATAAATGTTTACATAAGAGAGATTTTATCTGAAAATGACAAGATATGTGTGTTAGATTAGAACATATTTAATTATCATAACTGGGCAGTTACAAAAAAGGATCAAGTACTGCTGTAACTGATAAAACAACAATGATAAAAGGAAAACAAACATAAAAAACTAAAAACAATTGTTGAAACTGCTATTTCTATGGAGAACCATTTTAAACAAACTATTTTCCACTCACCTGCTGAGAAAACCGCTAACTGATCTCTCAGTGGTTCACCGTGTGTCTATGTCTACTGACTACCTGGTTTACATATACAAATGGCACACCTATTCAAATGGAAAACACAAAACACGGACATGAAGAAACTGAACCTTGTTAAGGGTTGGTGTTTTCAACTTCAGAAAACAGTCAAAAGTTTTTTAAAGTATGAAAGTATTTAGTACTTCTTCTTTTTTTTTTTTTTTAGCATATTTCGAGGAGCTGTCGCCATGATGCAAACCTGTGAATATATATATTTTACCACAAGACTACAAATCTACGTTTATTTTGAATTTATTTTTTTAGTCAGTTGCCAAAAAAGACTGAAGGAAATGAACCAGTGAATGTAACTTCTGTAATAAAATCTTTCTTTTTTACTGTAAAATCTTTAGTGGTTCTACAGAATTACACATACTACAAAAAATATACTTAACAAATGTATGTGCACGAAAAATGAGAGGAAAAAAAAGACCAGCACAGTTAAAAAAAAAAAAGTTCCGCAGATGATGTGAATACTGTGCAATTTATTGCTTTGCCATGAATAAACAAACAATGTTTTGATTAAGTCCATTTTGAGATTATAACTTCTCAATTCAGACCTCAGTTCAGCAGAATCTGTTTTTATCTTTCTATTGTGCGTCTACGTGACATGACATGTCAGAAATGAATTCAAACAATGTTCATCTCAGGCAACCAAAGAATGACAGATCTCATTCTCTCAGTACCAAGTCCATGTACAGTTATCTCCATAGGTATTAAAACATGTATTTGCATCTGTTTTTTTTTTTTTTAACACCAGTTGAATGGACAACGTCAGTAACTCATCCTCTGAACCTTTCCCGTTTATAAAGGGAAAACAAATCAGGTTTTGAACCTGAACTTTTGGTTATGTGAAGATAGTTTAGTGACAGTTTAGCTGACCTCAGAGTTCTTTCCTGTATCCTATCTCAAAAACACAGTTCATATTTGTTATGACGAAGTTATTTTTAGCCTTCATAGTGTTCCAACACCAGTGATACAAAGGGTTATGTCTGGGGGATGTTGACTGTAGATATGTGTTTTACTGTGCAGATTCAGTGTATAGGAGTACTTTTACTTTTGTTCATTTCTTTACAGTTATATCTATATTTCTACAGGTACAAGTCTGTTTTTTATGTTAACACAAAAGAATACATTTGCTGTGAATTTTAAATGTTAATTTTGACCATTGCATATTAAGACAAAATAATCTGTATCATTTTATTCATTATCAAAATAAATTTTGGCAGTTTCAGAACAAGATTTTGTTGACCCCACTGTCGTTCCAAGATCATCTTTTTTTCTGGCATTTGTGTTTTAAAAATAATCCTGGACTTGTTCGCAATGCCTTGTCTGCGAAGCTGGCTCTATATGGATGCTGTGTACCATTGCCATCTACTGAGCCAAAGAAGCAATTCATGCGCCTGTAGTTCCTGTGGAGCTGCGACCATTTCCTGTACACCCTAGCTGAGCAGCCTTCCTCTTATTCTCCTCCAAGGGGACTACTATATTCCCCCTTTTTTTTTTTTTAGTTCTTATCTTACACATCTGAATCTATTACTCGAAGGTTCCTTAGGACTTTGACAAGTTGTTCATGTGTGGGCTTGGAGCAAAAGCAAGTAACAAACTGCAGACCTACATGAGGAGTATTAACCACCCCTTATGATCAATGAATTGCGGCATTTATCCATTAGGACCTTATTCTGCCGAGGCGCCCACATAATTATATCTAATATCATTGAGAGTTATGGCTGTTTTAAGCATGAACAACCAAAACAATATGATTGATGACGGTAATAATCTCTCCCCTCCCCAAACACTCATTCAAGAGTCAACGCAACATTATTTATACCAGGGCAATTCTGATGAAACTTCTGATGCGGGAGGTTGTTAAACTTATAACGTTCATAGCATCCTGTAAATGTTGCTTTCTGATAAAGTTAGGATTAGATCGTTTATATGTATTATGCAACGCGCTGTATCAACTGTTCTTGTCATCAGAGTGCACTTTATCTTCAGGTACTACAAGGTGCGGGCCAGTTTTTGAGCCCTATATTTATCCATCGTAACTAGCAGATAGAGCTTATAGGTGGCAAAAATGTGTTGATAAAGTCGAAGGGCACTTTCACGGTAAATTAAGCGTTAAGTCACACTAGCTCTCACCTGGAGAGACCAGGATTACAGTGAAATCACTAAAAGCAAAAAGGAGGGTCGGCAATATAAAATGTTGCATTGCACATATAACAAATAAAAAGACCATTTAGAAACACTTAAAAACTCTCTTGGAATTTCGTTAAGTATCCACAGTCCAAGCCAAAATATATATGTGGACCCCCTACAGAACATGCCACAAATTATAATTTAACTCAGATTGATCACATGCACACGAATAGCTGTCTGAAAGATTTAAAATGTCTGTGTTATAATTCCACCAAAAATGAATGAATTACAGTACAGATATGTACATGATGGGTTTTGCTGTAATGCCAAGGATAGCTGCACTTTTATAGCGCATGAAACGCATTACGTAAGTAGAAGAAAGACGTGAAACGTTGAGCACAGGGCGTGATTTAAATCAATGCAAATAACAAATAATTCAGTATATCACATTTGATTGGATAAGAATAGGTTTTGGAACTTCTCATGTTGATTTAGCCCCTCCCTACAAAGTTGCACCCACCCCCTTCTGCTTCACCGTCTCTAGTAGCCGTTGACGGCTCTTTTAGTGACGGACTAATCCTTCTCTGTAATGTTTTCTTTTTCCTTTTTCATTTAATTTGTGGAAAAAGAAAAAGGAGTACAAGTAAGCCTCACTGCACACATCCGTCTTCAGTATTCCCTCTCAGATTTCAAAGCAGCAATCATTTATTTCATTTTATTTACGCTTTGAAATCGCCAAACGTGAACTGTGGCCGATAGGAGGCTAACGCTAGCTAGCTAACTTTTATTAGCTCATATTCAGCGATACATCCTCGAGACGAGTCGGGACAAGACCAGGTTAGTAGCTACCTCTCAACAATAAACCGTTACATCGTATTTACTCGAAATACTGTTCTGATGTTAGTTCAAGCGTGTCTTCTCTTCGGTGTTGATCATCTCTGGAGTATTATGTTAGCCTAATCGGAGGATCCGTTAGCCTTCTAGCTCAAGTTATCCTAGCAACACTATAGCAAGCCTATTACAGCTAGGTTGGTTGACTATTTTAATATTTCGTACACGTTAAGAGGAGTGTTTAGGGGAGAAATGAACATTGCAGACTTTGACTTTGAAAGTCATTGGTTTAACTGTTTGATTATAATGACTCTTGTAGCGTTATATGTATGAGTTTGAATGTATTTGTCCACGATCACCCATGGCTTAGCTTCTGCTCCGATCTCTCCTTTTAATAGTGGTGCTGAAGATGGGCCTTCTATGTAGCCTCTGCCGCCATTTTGTTTTGTTCTCTATCAAATCATTTAGTCAGGACTCAGCGCAGCACAGCTGTCGAATGTGCGGTACATGTTGATCATAGCAGATGTTTTGCCCTCCAGTTTCTAATGAATCGGTATATGACTTGCTTTAGTGTTTAACGTCTTCAGAAAATTCCATACTGTAAATTATGAAACGTTTTACACCCCCTCCCAACAAGAAACATGGAGGCCGAATTCAGATGAAGCTAACTTGCTGGTTGCAAGTGCATTGGTTGCTCGCTATCTAGCATGTGAGCCTCAACTGGCTCTGCTTTCATCACCGCAGCGATATAAATTGGACAGGAAATCCTCACACTTCCCCTAATACATGTTTTTTTCAAAAAGTATCTTTTGTTTGCATTAGTAAGACGCAGTTATTCAATACAAAGTTATTCCCTAAAGTGCTTCTTTTAACCTAGTTTGGCCTAGCCTGGTATGTTACGCCGCGGTGATGTTAGCATTAGCTTAGCATCGTTGGCTAATCTCTACGCAACAAGAAACCTTGTTAGCTGGCCGGCCATCCCACGACCTAATTTTCTAATCTCTTTGCTTTGCCTAAGCGCAAGTTCTTCCCAAACTGCAGGCCTTGTAGTAAACACGACGGTGTTGTGTAATTCTCACTTCCAATTTTTACTGAGTACTGCTGTCTGTAGTAATATTCTAATACTGTACAAAATAAGTTATATGTCTTCGAGAAATAGGTTATTAAAGAAGGCTTTTGCGCAGATTGAATTTCTTTCGCCATTTGATTTGGAATGGTTGCACAGCACGGAATGTCTGTTGTTGTTAGCTTCGCTATTTTAACCGTTAATGCCTTGTAACCAATGCGGTAACCACTGCCTGGTATGATTTTCAGTATAGACCTGTAGAGTATCTGCTATTGCGAGATGCGAGCATATCTCAGTTAAACAAGTGTAATAACTGCATTTACTTGGTCACATAGCCCTTCTTGCTGGCAGTTACTGGACTTTGTGTGGTGATTGTACTGTTTTCACTTTCATGCTTATCCAGTGCTGTATATACCTGCACTAGTGTTTTGTGTTTTGCTAAACACCTTAAGGTTTTTTGTTTGGCTTGGCTTCGGAAATATACACGAACTGTAGTTTCAGCGAACGTGCGATGAGTGGATAGTTACTGCATACGGCGGCACGTTACAGGACAGTTGTGTAATGCAATTTTCAACACATTAGATTGTCATAAGGCGATATTGTGGTCCTCCGTGGTTGTCAGATTTATGCGAAGTGGTATATTTGTTCTTTATATACTCGCATTGGTTCATTTGTACTTTCATGAAGAAAAATATTTCGATTCAGAAACGATTGTTTTTGGCTAGTCATGTACATTTCTCGATTTTCCACGGGGTTTTTTTGGCTGGTCATGTACATTTCTCGATTTTCCACTATTATGGTGTAGATCAATACACTTTTGCTTGCTTTTGTGAGATACTGGTCTAATTTATACTTACCCTTATAAATGAACACGTAGCAAGTGGTACATGTTCCGAGCTTCCATCAAAAAATGCTGAATGAGTCCTTAAGAATTGGACCTGTATCAAGTCGGTGGATATTATTTGATGATCGCTAAAACACACTTAGCTCTGGTGTTGCCATGGATGCACCCTCTTTCTAGGCAGACACAGAGAAAAATCATTTATAATACATCACCATGGCAACCCCAGCTCTTACTGTTTTTCTTGCTTCTGTTTTTCCTTGAGCAAAAGTCATAAACACTTTCCTATTTGGCATTCATTTTTTGCTACCTAGCTGACATCTGCTGGCTAGCGTTACGATTTTTCACACGCCTTGTGAGTCCATATGAGCTCACCCAGTTTCAAGCCAAAGAGGAAGATAGCAAAGTCTAGTCGCAATGTGGCTGCCTCTAATCCAATATAATTGTGCCAGCTTTGACCTGTTGTAAATGTGTCTTCCTGTCTGGTGTTGATACTGTACTCTGTGCACATAGGCCTATTTCAGTTTCACCTGAATAAGCCATAGTTTATATGGTAGGCTGAAGCCATTGGATGATGGTAGATACATATGATATTGGCTCAGTGCTGGAGTAATTTTTCTAACTGTCCCCTTGGTGTTTAGAGAGGTAGTCTAATCTTTGTTGTTGAAAGTTTAGTGTGTCTGACCTTAGGTGTGCAGTCCTACGTAGACTTAGGCCTAGTCCTTTTCTAAATTATTGAGGGGTCTTTGACGTGTAGGGGATTGATTGTCTTTTGCTTGACCATTAAAATTTTGGCCCTTGGTCTCTGCACATTTAGCTTGTCCACTCCTGCGCTCGATTAGATATGCTAGTCGTACAGCTTACTCCTCGCCTGTCAAACTAACTGTCAGGCAACGGTGCATTTCTTCAGCGTATAGATATAAGTGCAAAGGTTTTCACCACTATGGTTTCTGTCTGTGAATCCCTTTCTCTGTTTTGTCTTTCAGTCTCAGGGCTCACCATACTCAATGAGCGTACAGCGCAATGTCAGAGCGCTCTGGGCAAACGGCAAAGGGGAAGGATGGCAAAACCAAGTATGCGTCTCTCAACCTGTTTGATACCTACAAAGGAAAGAGCCTTGAAACACAGAAGCCTGTTGGTGAGTGGCATATCTGACTTTACCCTCCACATTGTCTGTAATGCGTTCCTTTGCCGTAATTCATCCAGTTTAATTCTCACATAGTACTATTGCCTGGACTTTATGCGTCATGAAACTGATATTTGCTATGAGCCAGTGTTTTCACTTTGGACAGCAATTTTGGCATGTTTTTGTATTTAGTCTGTCATGTTTAAGGTGTAGGCTTAGACAAACTACACAGCATTCTGTTTGCATCTATGGATATCCAGTTGGCTGTTAGGCCTTTTTCTCAGTTTTTCAAGTCCTGGTGCTGTCTTTATCGAAGCTGCTGTCTCTTACAGATTGTGGTTTTGCATGTTTGCCTAACTGGCCATAAGAGGTTTCCTTGCATTAAAATTGATCAAGTGATGTGCTTCGTATGAACCTGATAGTCTTTACAACATGACCCTGAGGCCAAGAAGATTTTCTGTGTTAAAGTGGTTCTGTACATTATAAATTGAACCTGCAGTGGCCTTGACTCATGGAGCTGCCTCCCTGTTGTGTGAACGCTGACCAAGGCAGTTTCCTGTACTGTAGAGGGCTGACTTGAGACAGAAGTTTGCTTGTGATCCTGCTTTCACCTCCGCACATTCTCCTCCCTATGTTTTATTCAGAAGCTTGACTATCAGATCTAAGCAGCTGTCCCTGTTTTCTAAATACAATTCCCCCAGCGCAGAGGCCTTCTTCCCAGCTCCCAGAAACAAATAAGGGATTGAGAAACAGCACAGATGTGCTTTTCAGCCTGCAGCTTGAGACTGAGAGCTTGGTGCAGTACCACAGACCGACTTCTGTACAGCTACATGCATTTTTCATTGGCTTAGCTGGTTGTAATACCAGAATGGATTTTGATTTGGTCGGTGACATTTGACTACTTAATTTTAAAGTTTCAAACAAATGTGCACAAGCTGGTTCTCAAGTTTTTTTCCCTGCCTTACTGAATGCTAATCAAGGACACTTGTTTTCATTCTCTCAGTTGACATTTACTTGAATGTACACCCCCCCCCCCCCCCCCCGCCCTTCAAGACGCACTACCTCAGGATCTGCCTCTCTTTCAAGACGGTGTCGTGTTTCTGCACTTGCTGTGGCATTGACCTCTTTCTCCCTTTCACTCTCACTCTCTCTTTCAATAGTTCCCCCTCGTCATGGCTTGCAGTCTCTTGGTAAAGTTTCCTCTGCCCGGCGTATGCCTCCACCTGCCAACCTGCCCAGTCTGAAGGCAGAGAACAAAGGTAACGACCCCAACGTCTCGCTCGTTCCCAAAGACGGCACAGGATGGGCAAGCAAGCAGGAACAAGCAGACCCAAAGAGGTGAGCTGAGTGCATGTATGCCACTTCGCTGCCTACCTCTGTAATGCAGTGCAGCAGCTGTGCATTTTCATTTACACCCCAAACATGTGCATAATATAAAACAGGTTTTTTTTTTTTTGACTGTCTGTGTATGAGTATTCCTGCATGTTCTAGATGTAATTGAGTTAAATGGGTGAAAAATTAATCTAAGCTGAATATGACTCTTAATAAACTGCATCTGTCTGATTTCACTGCTGTGTTTCTTGTACATCTGAGCTTTGAACAAGTTAATAATTTTTAATCTTGTTTCCGAAACTCTGTCTCTCCCTCCAGCTCCTCTCCTTGTTTTAATCTATACTGCACTAACATAATGAGCAATGAGCCTAAGTGATTTAGTGTTTCTACCAGGAAGTGTGCTTACCTCGGCTGTTTGGACGCAAGAAATCAATTAAGGCACATCTTGTTAATTCAGTATATGGGTAAAAAATGTCCTGCCAATCTGTGTTTGATTAGTTTTGAGGAACTGAAGTAGATGTCCTTCCCTATAGACCTCACACAGGCTGATGGGTCGGTGGTTTGGACAGAGCAGTGATATCATGTTAAATTTATTTATTTATTTATTTTAATTCTCTCTTCTGACAGTACCGATGTATCGTCAGCTCCGCAGCCGGATTCGCAGCAGCCTGGGGCTTCACAGACGCCTGTATTGACCCAACCGAGAACTCCCCCCGCTCAAGAGGTGCTGCACTGTGATAACAACACTTTCAGTGCTCATTAAACACTGTTACGTCAAATGAGTATTTACCATAATATCCTGGGTACTGTGAAGGCTTTTTCAGTTTTTGAGCCAGTCCGTTGGTGACAAGTGGATATTTCCTGGTGTGATTAGGAGAGTACGGTGTCGTAAGTGTAAGATTGTGCCAGAGCTGAGAGAGTTTTGTGTTTTCCTTTCAGGCCCCGACTCCAGCTCAGGCCGCAGGAGTAAAGTCCTGGGCTCAGGCCAGTGTTACACATGGAGCACAAGGAGATGGTGAGGTCCCTTTCACGCTGTATGTGTGAGGGCGCGCATGTGCCAGTGTGCGTGTACTAGTGCATGTACCTTTAAGACATGTATTTTTATTGCTCCCTGGGCCTTTTGTGATTACATGCTGTAATAAATTACAGTCTGTTTTTTTTGTGTTTGTTTTGTTTGTTTGTTTGAGCCCCCCCTACCCCAATGTGCCCTGGCAGCTATATTCTCTGTGGTGATGAGCAGTTTTTTGTCCATTGTTTCCCTGTAACATTTGCATTACAGGAATTTAGCTAAGTAACATCTGCTCTGTTTGCAGGTGGAAGGGGATCAAACCAACCATCGCCATTCTCTCGCGAGGAATTTCCCACCCTGCAGGCGGCTGGAGACCAGGACAAAGCTGGCAGAGAACAGGCCACTGCAGATCAGTGGTATGGGCCCGGACCAAGCCTCCGCCCCCAGAGTGAGTGCTACCCCGTTCAGCACTGCTGCACCGCTAAGACTGTGCTGAACATGGTCTTGACCACTGGTTCTCTGATTTTCACTTGAACGTTAGTGGTCAGGCATGGCAATTGGAATATTGCAGAGTTATGATGATTTTTTTATTACGAAAGTGACTATCTTTGAGTACACCCTTTGAGCAACTACCATGAAAACTCAGCTACTCTCTCTCTCTCTCTCACAGATGTTACGAGTTGGCGGGATGGTGGGGGCCGTGCCCTGGCGCCCACCCCTGCTGGGGAGGGGGTATCGGAGGGCGGTTCTGGAGGAGCCATGGTGATGGAGGGTGCTGCCGGGGCCCCTTCCCTCCAGCAGAACGCGACCTCCCATGGGCTACCTAGAAACCCTCCCGCCGGCAGCCCCGCCCTGCCTCTCCCCCAACCCCCCGTCGCCCCCCAGTTTGCAGCCTATAGAGGGATCATGCCTCCCTTTGTGAGTGAAAGCTTCTACCCCTCACTATACTGATAGCCGTGCAGTATACAGTTTATACAGAGCATTCTGAACAATGACTTTCTCCGGCTGCTGCAGAGATGTGATGTTTGTGATCCTGTAATGTCTAAATTAACACTCAGGTGTCACATCGAGTCTAACCGCTTTCTTTGCAACATAAGGAAAACTTTTGTGATTGCTAGTCCATCTGTGCATTATGTTGGCTGTGTGAAATACAGATGGGTGTAGCATCTGTCCTGTGTCAGTAAAGAGACAGCGATCTGTCAGCCTTCAGACTCTGAAAGCGCAGTGCCAGTCTGAAAGCTGTCCCATCTGAATCGAATGTACCAGAGAAGGTGTAAGCTGCTTATCTAACTCATCTCTGTCCTCTGCTTTGTGTCCTCTCCAGATGTACTCACCGTACTTGCCCTTCCCGCCACCTTACGGCCCTCAAGGGCCCTACAGGTACCCGCCACCAAATGAGGCCCCTAGGTAAGACACTTTATTCTCAGGGGTCATTATCTGTCAATATTAATCTTCAGTGGTCAACATTTTGGCACAGTTGTAATTCACATTCATATTGGCAGTGTTTGTTTGTTTTGATTTACTGCCCTCTTATTCTCACCCGCCCCTTCTTAACTCTGTTATGCTTGTTCCCTTTTTCTCTCTCCAGATTCTCTCGTTCGCAGGGTGGACCAGGCCCAGACAGCCGTCCACCTGGGGGTCCTCGTGGCGAGGTTGTGAAACGTCCCTCTATCCTAAAACAGGACGACTTGAAAGAGCTAGATGAGCTTGACCATGATGGAGATGAGGGCTGGGCTGGTGAGAGAAACAAGACTGTTTCAGTTCAAAGTGCTGTTGAAATATAGAACTATAATCTCACACAAATTACTTCAAAATTTGGATGACTTTTTGTAGGAGTTATGTAAATTCTGGGATTGTCTGTTTTTAATTTTTTCCCCTTTAATTCTGTGGGCAGGGGCACATGAGGAGATTGATTACTCTGCCAAGCTGAAGTTCAGTGATGATGAGGGAGAGGAAGACGGGGAAGAGGAGAGGAGTGAAACTAAGAATGGCACTCGGTATGCAAACTCGGTCTTGCTTGTGGAAAAAACACTACATGATACACCCATATCCATATTCCAACAACTTTTTAAATGTAATTTATTTACCTGAACTAAATTAAGCTAATTCTGTCTCTTTGGTTGAGAAAGCCCTCTCTCAGTTATGACATCTGACAGAAATTTATAGCGTGACAGAGTTTCCATGTACCTGCTTCATTAGGGAACCCAGAGAGCAGCAGAGATCCCAAGAAGGACCCACCTCTGTGCTACGTTCCCGAACGTCTGACAGTGGAGGGGACACACGCCGCACCCCTCCCTCCAGTACTGATGATGGCCAGACACCTCCCTCCAGCAAGCCAGCATGGGCCGAGGAGGGAGGTAGTGGCTGGGGAGGGCAAGGCAGCACTGGATCTTATCAGGTACAAGACTAGTTATAGACAGCATGGACACTGTGTAAAAGGATTTTTTTTTCTTTCTTTCTTTTTCTTGTTCTTTTTCTTTTTGTTTTTTATGTGAGAATTAAGACAAGGCAGTTCGGAAATAGGAGGGGGAATTTAAACCTTCGAATCAAGAATCTTAGGGCAACTAATGACTTGGCTCCTTGGGCTGTTCCTGCAAAAAAAAAAAAAAAGCCTTTTACAAATCAGTTTTAAGGAATGCGGAGGACAGGAAAATGCATGTTTTTCCTGGGATACTCGCTAAGTGTTGCGTGTGCCTGTATGCAGGGACGCAGGCCCGGACTGGGTGGCCCTCGGGAGCAGCCCTCCCCCCCACCAGGGCCACTTCTTGGACAGGGGCCCTACTCCTACTACCGACAGGTACACGGGGTTAGGGTCCGGAATAGAGCATGAAGGAATAGCACATGTGACAAAAAAACTTAAATGAAGAGTTGTTAACCATCAGAAAAAAAACAGATTTTTGCTGTCAAGCTGCTAAGGCTAATAGCCACTCTTTTGCAGCAGGACCGGCCCACAAACCAGTCGGCATCCGCTGGCCCTCCCGTGGCCTCACAGAAGCTTCCTGGTCCTCAGGGCCAGCAGCAAACTGGGCCCCTACCTGGCGGCCCCACCCCTCCACCTTCATCCACCCTGCTTCCCCAGCCTCAGGGAGAGGATGAAGACGAGGCCTGGCGGCAGAGGAGAAAGCAGTCGTCATCCGAGATTTCGGCTGCAGTGGAGCGTGCCAGACGTCGACGGGAGGAAGAGGAGCGGAGGATGGAGGAAGAGAGGCGTGCTGCATGTGCAGAAAAACTGAAGAGACTGGATGAGAAACAGCAACAGCAGCAGACCGTCAAGCCCACTGCCGCTGGCGAGGCTCCCGCCAACAGCCCTAGCCCTTCTTTGTCAGCTTCTGCTTCTTCCCCTAATGTCAGTCAGCCTCCGTCACCCTGCGTGGACCCTGAAGAGGCCCCCCTCTCGTCCTCTCAGCCTGGGAGCACAGCTGGAGCAGTTGTCAACAGTACTAACAGACAGAGGGCAGGCAGTAACAGCAGCTACGACTCCAACACTGGTCAGTCAAAACACTTATCTCTCTTTAAGTGATGATGGATGGAAGAGAAAACGATTATATTGCAGTTATTATTCTTCCTATACTTTTAAGTAAAAAAAACGACATGATCCCTTATACTAAATCCCCTTGAACAGTAAACCTCTCTGGCACTAGATATGTTTTGTAATCTGAGTCATGGATGTTGCGTCCTCAGAGTCTCAGCAGCTTCCTCAACCTCCAGCATCCCAGCAGCCACAGCAGCAAACCTTGGACACAGCAGGGCCTGGGGAAGCCAAAGAGGAGACCGTGGGGGGTGGCGTCCACGTCCGGAGCTCCAGAGGTGGAGAGGACAATGTTAAGGTGGAGAGTGTTGGTGGAGGATCAGGAAGACAGGGCAGTGGGTCACTTGGTCAAGGTTTCTCCAAATACCAGAAATCTCTTCCACCACGTTTTCAGAGGCAGCAGCAGGTCAGTGCTGGGTCTGCTTTATGTTCACCCAAATTGTCATTTTCTTTCATGCATGTAGAGGAGAGACAGTTGTCTTTGATGAGGTTTTGGAACATGTGTGAAACTAAAACAACAGATGCTTTTTATTTAAATAGCCTAAATACGTTGAACGTGTGGCTGTTTCCCAGGCTGTCCCAAGGAGTTCCAAAAGTCAAATGTGGTCATGTTATGGGCAACATAAATATAATCGTTAATGAAAACTCCAGAGTCAGGACCAGTGCATTACGTCGGCCTCTATTTTGGCAGGAAATGCTGTAATTCAATCCTCAGTGGCTAGTCTGATAACGTGACTGTGACTTGCAGACACGTGATATGCAGTGTCTGATGCAAGAGAATTCTTACATTTTTGATTGTTTTGTCAGGTTAAGTCTTTCACACACACACACACACGTTGATTCAATTTAAACATCCCCTACAGGAGCAGCTCCTTAAACAGCAGCAGCAATGGCAGCAGCAGCAGCAGCAACAGCACAACCAAGCCTCAAACCAACTCCAGTCCCAGCCACAGGCTCCACAGGGGCCTTCACCTGGCTCTGCACCTCAATCTGGCCCTAAGCAACCAACCCTCTACCCACCTGGGTCCATGGGACGCCCACCTCATCTTCCAATGAACTTTGACCCCCGCTGGATGATGATGGGCTATGTGGACCCACGGATAATTCAGGGCCGTCCTCCACCCATGGACTACTATCCCCCCAGCATGCACCCCACTGGTATGTCAGCATTTCAAAAATAAAGTTAATTGTATAATATAGTTTTGTGTATTGTTGTAGCTGTCATTTTGTCAGGATGTATTTATGTTGATCAGAAATAAAGTTGCTACAGCAGAGTGACTTAACATGTCTGTGGAAATGTATGGCATTGAGTAGACTCTTATTTTCTGACTCAGGCTTGATGGGACGGGAACGCTCTGATTCAGGTGGATCAGGGTCAGATCCCTTTGATCGGCAGCAGCACGGAGGACCACCTCATCCTCATCGTGGGACACCTCCTATGGATCCAAAGTTGGCTTGGGGGCCAGATGTGTTCCCCGGAGGGGGTGAGGGTCGGGGACTGAGCTCCCCTCTGAGGCAGAAGCAAGCTCTTGAGGAAGAGGAGATTGGCAAAGGACCAAGGTATGGACGTTTTGTGTTTCAGGGCCTTAATATTTGAGAGACTTTCAAAAAAAATCATTCTTTGAATTAGGTCATTTTTACTAACATTATGGATGTATTGGCATTAATTCTCCTTGTCCTACCTTCCCAGGAGCGATACCCCTCCAGTCCGTATGCGTGAAGGAGGACCAGGTCCCATTCAGCAGCCCAATGCCCCTAACTCCCCTTCAGGCTCCTCTAACCAAACCCCACCACCTGTAGGGACTCAAGTTGGTGGCCAGGGAAGCAGCCATCTTCCTCATCACCAGTCCTTCATGGGTGGACGGGGAACCTACAGCAGCTTCCCTGACACTGGATCCAGGATGGCATCGCACCAGCAGCAAAGGAGCAACAGTGGTGGGACTTTGCATGGCTTTGGCCATCAGGATGAGGGTCCTCAAGGGGGCCAGCAGGGGCAAATCTGGGGTGCCCTGCACCACCATTATGACCGCAATGGTCGTACTGATCTCTCTCCTCTAGAGAACAGTCCCCATGTTCAGCATCACCATGCCCCACACCCTCATCCCTCTCATTTCTCCCTCCATCCTCATAAGCAGGAGAATGGTAGGGACCGGGAGAGAGTGGGGGATCCCAAAAAGGGAGACCCCTCACCCCCTCTCCACCAACCGTCCCTCTCCTCCTCCTGCTCCTCCTCCAGCTCCTCTTCCTCAGCCAGAGAGGACGGCAGCGGAAAACAGCTGTTGCATCATACCCCTCCGATTCAGCATGAGCACGATTCTGGAACTGTGCAGGGTGGTGGAAGGAAAATGGACAAAGCAGGAAACGTCCACACACATGGCCCTCAGTCATCCCAGCAGCCAGTGCAGCAGCATCACTCCAAAGGTGGTCAGCGTGGGCGGGAGCACAAGACTGAGACCCAATGGGGCCCCCGACCTGGGAGCAGTAACATGGGTGGCGGCTCCGCCCATAACAGAAAGTCAGGCTCTGGTATAGGTGGTAACACTGGTGGGGATGATTCAACCCATCAGCTGTCTGATAAGTCCTCTGCCCAGTCAGGAGGTGGCAACAAGAGGGCAGGACCTATTAAAAGGCCCGTCCCAAAGGAAATGAAGAGAGAGGCTGGTGAAGGGGAAGGGGGAGAAAAGACAGTTGGAGGCTCAGGAAAAGATAAAGAGCAAGACGCTAGCCAATTATTAGCCAAGCAAGATCAGACTTCTGGATCTCAGTCAACCTCTGCTAAGGATGACACAGCCCCATCAGGCAAACCCCGAAATGGAGGCAAGGAGCGAGCTGCAGGCGGAGGTGTAGGCAAAGGACCTAAAGATGGAGATGGCTCCATTGCAGCGAGCTCCTCAGGTCCTCCGTCCAGAAGGGACAGGGATCGCTCTAATGATAGAGGAGGAAGCGCAGGGGGGACCACTTACCACCCCTCCTCTAGGGGCAGTCGGTCAAGTCGCGGGCGGGGAGAGTTCTACGGACGAGGCAGAGGCTACAGGGGCACTTACACCGGCAGCACAGGAGGTGGTGGCAGCCGCGGAAGAGCAGGCGGCCGGAGCAGCAGATCTGCAGCTAACAGTGGCTACCACGGGTCTGCCGCACAAGATTACAGGAGGGAGATGTCGTCGGGCAGCGGCAGGCACGGACAGGGAGGCTCACACCCGAATCCTGCACGTGCCCGAAACCGCAGCGAAACCCGTAGCGAGGGCTCTGAATACGAAGAGGTCCCAAAGAGGAGGAGGCAGAGAGGCTCGGAAACAGGTAGTGAGAGTGCTGCCAGCGACCTTGCCCATTCAGACAAGGAGGACCGAAAACCTAATGCCAGGAACGGAACAGGGAATGACAACCCAACAAAAGGTAGTTCCTCCTCGTCGGCTCCGCCTAGAAGCTCCCAGGCCAGGGTGTTCACCCCAAGAGGTGTGCCCTCAAGGAGAGGCAGGGGTGGAGGTGGTGCCGGAGGAGGCATCTACAGAAGCGGCGGCAGTGGAGGAGTATCTGGCGGACACAGATCTGGTTCTGCTTCTCACAGCTGGTCTTCGAAATCTTCTGTGGCGGCTCGAAAGCAGCAGGCTCCCTCACAACCTTCCCCTCAGAAAGATTCAGGCCGTGGAGCAGTTGGGGATAAGAAGGAGAAGGTAGCAGACCAGATTCAGTCTCAGGGTACAAATCCTCCCACGTCCTCCATTCCCGGTGCACCAACATCTGTCCAGCCAGGGGCTACTGAAAACGGAGGTGTAGGGGCGCAGCTGCCCTCAACCAACCCCACTACGAATTCTACCGGCCCTGCTACGCAGACATTGTCTCAGCCTACTCCAGACGGGCGCGGTTACCCTCCCCGAGGATTTGAACGTCCTCCGCGCCGTAGACGCCAGGGCCGGTCTCAACATCAGCAAGACAAGCCTCCCAGATTCCGACGGCTAAAGCAAGAACGAGAAAACGCTGCTCGGATCAATGGAAGTAGCAGGATCATCGGGAGCGGGGGCGGACAGCAGCAGCAGCGACCTACTTCGCCCTTACAGAATTCCATACAAGAGACAGATGGTAGTGCACCTAACACAACTGGGGCTTCAGATGCAAACCACATTGTCACTGCATCTACCAATAATAACAATAACAGCAGTCACCTCGGGGGTGGGAACGTGAATCTCAACAGCCACCATCATCATCACTACCAGGGCAACGCTGGACAGACCCATCTACAGCACCACCACAACCACAACCCTGCTGGGGGTGCCAAGTCCCCTGATGTCTCCAACCAGAACTCAGACCAAGCCAATGAGGAGTGGGAGACTGCCTCAGAGAGCAGTGACTTCACTGAGTTTCGAGAGAGAGAGGGGGGTGGTAAATCCTATTCCTCCCATCACCACCACCATCCTTCAGGAAGAGTAGGAGGTGGAGGAGGAGGAGGAGGCGGGGGAGGTGGTGAGCGAGAGATGACGGCGAAAGAATCGGCCGCTAACAAGAGAAGTTTCTCCAGCCAGAGACCCGGGATGGAGCGGCAGAATCGGAGGGTCAATGCTGGTGGCGGTGGAGGTAGAGGCCCCAGGGGGCCGCCCAGTGGAGGTGGAGTTGGAGGGGGTCCCGGTAATGGTGGGGCCAGTCGTGGTGAGAAGCGTGGTAACTGGCCCTCTCCCAAAAACCGGAAGTGAAGCGTGTGTGGGGTTTTTTTTTTCTTTTGTTTTGTTTTGTTTGTTTTTGTTATTCAAAAACATTTCAAATGCATCCCTTTCTTTCCTTGCCCTCTCTGTAGCCCTGTCTCATATCTTTTTGTCCTCCTCCCTTAACATAGTAGCACATTCTTGTACAAATGCATAGCTAAGGAGACAGTGAACACATTCGTTATATTTCCCTTTCCTGTCTTTTTCTTTTTATCAGCCGTTGTACGTCTCATTATTGTAAATTCACACTGCTCCCTTTCATGCCCCCCCCCACCCCGCTTCTCCCAGTCTTACTTGGAATGATTTTACTCATACTTGATCCCATTTTAAATGTTAACATCCTTTGAATGAAACTTACGAGCATAAAGACCCATTACATGTTTGCATATACAAGCACAGTATGACATCACCCAGACATGCAGCGTGTCACACAATCACACGTTCATAGTAACAGCTGACAGATGAGTGGCTTGACAACATATGAGAAGAAGGCCGATGTTTGTCATGTGCGTCTGTATTTATACAACATTGGGGCGGGTGGGGGAGGGACAGGGTTGTGTACTCAGTATAGCTGTTCTGGAAATACTCCTTCAAGGAGGGACTATGGTGATTCTTACTTTGTAACGTAGATTTATTTCTCCTTTGTGTTTTTTTTTTTTTTCCTTGCCTCATTGTTAAATATATGTTTCAATCTTTCCTCCCTTGAAAAAAAGTTAGGGGTGTGTATTTTTTCTCTTCTGCAAAGCAGGTCATTAAAATATCTTTTTATACAATTTCCCCTTCCTCAGTTTTCTCAATTATTGATCTCTCAACAGATGTCACTGATCTAGTAAAAGCTCAGATTTAAAAACATAAGGCACATTACAATTGAAAATAAGACATACAAAGTTATTTTTTCTTACGTTAAATTTGAAGATGACATCTGAGCATGATTAATGTTGCTTTAAGATTTATTTCTGCCTTTATAGTATGTGAGTTTAATGCAAAACACTCCTTTAGAATAACAAACTTTTGGTATTTGCTTTAACTGTTACTTTCTCCATGATTGCCCAGAGGTCTCTCTCATCTGTCTACTAAATGTTATTCTCTGGTTCCAGTTAATTGAGTAGGGCCAGTGAGTATAGTGCTATTGTTACAATGACTCAGTGGTTCTAGTAAACATAGAGAAGCGTTCTACTTGACCTCACATTCTGTCATTTTAAGTTCTCTGTTTATATTTGGTATTGACAGAGTAGCTTGTGATGTTAAGCTCTGCTTTCAGGAGTTATTCCCAAAGTTCAAAGACGTCTATCTCGAAGCTGACGATTCCTCATTCTCTTCGATCCATAACCGATGCAGAAAAATGCTGTTTGCATAGATTCTGTCGAGGTGTGATGTGGGTTTTTGTTTTCGGTTTTTTTTTTTTGTTTTGGGTTTTTTGTTTTTTTTTTTTGCCCAGGAGTGAACATCCCTCCTTGAAAGCGTTACATTACAGGATTAGACACTGGTTGAGAATGGGCAGTATACTGAAGGACTGTCAATGTAGTGCCCATGCATACACTTAAATATCCATACACTCGCTCATTCACAAAGATAGCATTTACATGCACTGTTCAAAGGCAAAGACTTAAACGAATTGCAGCAGAACAAAGAAGTGTCTCTGTACTTTGGCGGGCATCTATATTTCACTGCTGTAAGTTGGGGTTTTGTTTTGTTTTTTGTTTTCTTTTTTTGTTTGTTTGTTTGTTTTGTTTTCTTTTTTTTTGTCGCTGGGAATGCTTCTATTTGGAGAGTAGTTGGGGGATATTGAGTAGGACATGAGTAAGTATGTGTGAGTGTGCATTTATTTCTTGACCATACGTGTACTGTTCTCTTTAGGGGGGAAGCAGTCATATGGAAGGCAAACATATTTGGCCTGTCAGCCCACACTTTTGTTTATTTTAAACAATTCGAGGATGATATTTACAGCTTTCTTCCTTATATACATTCACGTATATACATTCAAGTGTGTGTATGTGTTTAAACCAGATGAAGTAATTGCAGTGGAAAAAAAATTGTTAATCGACTGATGGTAAATTTCTTTTTTTTTTTTTTCCCTCATGCTAAGGAAAGGAAATGAAGTGGTTAGATTTTCCTTTTCACACTGACGTTTTAGCCAAGCATGGACACATCCTCAGACACAGCTCACGGAGCCTGTATTCATTGGTAGCTATATACTCTTAGGCTTTCAGTGCTGAATCTTCCCATCCCTTCTTTACTCTTATCTATTGATGTGGTCATATTGTATGTACCCATGTTTCAATAAAAAGATTAAAAGTAAAAATGTATTCCTGAAATACTCAAAGATTGTACTATATTTCCAGCATTACCAAGGTACCTGAAGTGGGTTAAGCTGTTTAAGCATCTATGGTTTATTTTTATTGGAACCTTGATATACACACATGTATGTATATTGGTGTCTAAGTTTCTTTACCCCAACTTACATTCCCACCAACAAATGTTGCCATTTTTAAGTTCAAGGGAGCAATGTACAAGCAGAGAAGTGTCTTATAATAAAAAAGTATACAGAGAAAAAGTTAAATAAATTTCTTTTGTTTTAATGGAAAAGTTTGTGGTCTTTATTTGTTGCTGTGTGACTTTATGGGGTTAGCTTGGAGTGCCGTTGTCTGTCTGATTCTAGGACTATGGAAATGGACAATGAAACAGTATCTCACAACAGCCGGAATGAGGGATAACGTCAAGGCCAGAAGATGTGTAATTACACGTATACGTAGAAAGACGTAACTGTATCTTAATTTCAATATTTTAACAGAGCACAAAAAGCACGTGTCAACTTACGTACCTTTGCATATTCGTACGTATTTTTAATGCCGGGCAATAGCGTTGCGTTGCCACTACTATATTGTTAGACATGCTTACAGTAATGCTGTTAATGATAAGGAAACGGTAACTTCTGCTTTGCAGTCCTATAGAGAAAATGTGTTCCAGCAGCACTAACCAAACAGGTCAGAGTTAAAGACGCGTTTATTGAAATATTTCTTAATATTGTTCAGGAGTACTTACATAGCCAACTTCAATGTCTCTATTTAAAATATGTCATTGTGCGTAGCTTAAAAACTTGTATAAACTACATTACCCATGACATCTCAAATTATCTTTCGGCACTCGGTTTTAACGTCATCGCGTTGCCAGAAGCGAAAAACGCCAATCACTTTTATTGCTGCAGCTTACTGAGACTGGGAGGATTGGGAGGTAATACTTGTGCTTGTTTAACTCACATGAATTGTATAAGATTCATTTCGTTCAGTAGTCTATTCTCAAACAATCGGCCGGGTTACATTTACACCATAGTAAGAGATAGATATGTGAGCAAACCGCCAGATTCTCAAATCAGGATGATCGAATTTCATGCGGCCTAGTTTTGAGCTGTCCGCCATATTGAATTCTCATCTTGGTCGGTTAGCTTTGTAACTAACATAGCTAAACAACTGAATTTGCTGTTGAGTCTTGATACGGTATTTGCGTTTTCGTTCACTTTAACATGTGTATGCTTAAGTTGTGCACCAGTGATTTTCTGTGTCAACCTCTTGTACACATGTGTCATCAGTTTTTGTCAGAACGATGTAAAATAGTCTATTAGCCGGATAGCTAGCTCTCTGCGTGTTCTGCTGAAGCAATATAGGAAGGATACAGAAATGTTTATTGATTGAGTCTCCCCAACGCAAACCTGTTCGCCATTGTCACTGTTTTAAGTACTCCTGTAGGACCTAAAGTCTAGATTTTAAGAGGTTTTTGTGTCAAACTGGAGAATTGTGTCGATCGCATTTATCATCAAGAGTAATATAAAAATATATCAGTTAGTGTAGCTATATGTGTGTGGAGAAGAGAGAGGTCTGACCTGTTATCTTCCTCCCAAACTTATTTCCTAATCTCTCCCTTTGTTGTCACCAGTTTCCCAAAATGAGTAGTTCAGAAGAAGTATCATGGATTTCTTGGTTCTGTGGATTACGAGGGAACGAATTCTTTTGTGAGGTATGCATCTGCTGTCACACCTTTTTGAAGATTTCTGCTGCGGGAACTCTAAACGTAGTTCTTCAATTAGACACTGTCATATTCCTTTAAAATTCATCTGTAAGAATATTCCCGATAGGAGTATCTCTTCACTAGAAAAGGGGCTTTGCTAACAAAGCCAGTATTTTGTACAAATCTTGTGAGATTAACTGATGTAAAAATCTCATTTCCTTACCTAACATTTTATGATCATTAATAGTTAGCCATTTCTGCGAGATTAAGAAATTCCAATATTTATTTGTGGTACTTCTAACAAGCCCCTGTACTGTGGGAAATGTATTCTGTGTCAGCTTTAGTCCACTAGGACCATTTAGAGAATGAACTTTTCCCCCTCAAATACCAAAATGTGGTTTCAACCTCACAGGTGGATGAGGACTACATTCAGGACAAATTTAACCTGACTGGACTCAATGAGCAAGTTCCACACTACAGACAAGCCCTGGATATGATTCTGGATCTGGAGCCTGGTGTGTAACATTCCAGAACCTAATATGTGTTCGATGACACCAGTTACTGTTCCCCAGAGAGAGAGAGAGAGAGAAGCTGAAACTGAACCTGAACCATGTCATATTAGATTTTGATTGTCCCTATCATATCGCATATTCTAATATATAAGTCTCTCAGAATATTGACATTCTTGTATGATGTGTAAAAAGATGACTGAAATGACCCTTTTAATCACAATATATAGTTAGACCAGTATTGCCTGGCATCCTTAGAATTATACTTGAAGAAATGGCTAGACGTGGCCATATGAATATTGTGTCTTGATGTGTTGTAATATCAGTTCTGTATGGGGTTGGTGTGAAAAAAAAACAATGGTCCTCTGTATTAGATGAGGAGCTGGAGGATAACCCTAATCAGAGTGACCTGATAGAACAGGCTGCTGAGATGTTGTATGGACTCATCCACGCACGCTACATCCTCACCAACCGCGGGATCGCCCAGATGGTACGACCCACAGAGAATTATTATACCTGCACTACATAATATTTAATACCCTGATATGTACTCAGACGACATTATTAGTATTTAGAATGTTCCTTCCATTTAAGACATGGATGCGTTGTGCATATTACAGTCGTAAGAGTACTCAGAGACATCTAAATGACATGGAGTGGAATATTGAAGCTGCTGGTACTGTAATTTGCTTTGTCTTTCTGTAACTTGAGAATGGCTTTGGCATGTTGTGTGGGTTGTGTGACTCAGTGTGCTCCGTCCTTTGCTCCCGCAGTTGGAGAAGTATCAGCAGGGGGATTTTGGCTACTGCCCCCGTGTTTACTGTGAGAACCAGCCAATGTTGCCCATTGGTGAGACTCTTTTGCTTTGTAAGCTTGTGAATGTCACTGAGGTCGTTGTTTTTCCAGCTTTGTTGTACATAAATATCACTCTGGAATTCCCCTCTCGGATTATTTTACTGTCCTGTCTGGGCATGAGATCAGTTAGTCTTTAACAGAGTGACTCATTAATACCGAATGTACAGTTTGTTAGTTCTACGGAAAGTCATTATAGTAATTCAGTCCTTAAACTTTTCTCTCATGTTTTACAATGAGTGAATTCTGTCTCGTCTGCCCTTATGTTTGTGTCCCCTGACTCTGTGTGTTTGTCTGCGTCCAGGGCTGTCAGACATCCCTGGTGAAGCCATGGTGAAACTCTACTGCCCCAAGTGCATGGATGTGTACACTCCCAAGTCCTCCAGGCACCACCACACGGATGGGGCATACTTTGGCACAGGGTTTCCCCACATGCTCTTCATGGTGCACCCTGAGTACCGGCCAAAGAGGCCTGCCAATCAGTTCGTGCCCAGGTCAGTGTCTGCCAATCACAAACCCCTGCATCTGTCTACAGGCCTCATGTGGCACATCTGCGCTCATTGATTCATCTTATTAGGGACACACCCATCGTAGCTCTCTCCTTAGCGATATTCAGATTGCTGTAGCATGTAAGAGCTACTCTGTACAACTTGAGATCGACTCAGAAGCAGTTTAGAGGAGGCAGTCAAAAATAAAGAAGTCTAGGGCTCGACAAGTGTTAAACTCTTAGAAGTCAGAAAGCCAGCTCTGAGCTTTGATAGAGGAAGTAAACATGACCTCAGCATGAACAGAGCTGCACAATAAGTAGTTATTTCAGTGGTGAACTTATTCTTAAATGTTTGAGATTAATTAGCTCCTTTCATATATACTTCTGTACTGCCAAACAGCCCTAGAATAAAATGCTGCCGGCCTTTATTTCACAGTGCAGTAAACGCAAATTTGGAAGACAATTTTCAGCTCAGTTTTTTCTTGTGTATATTTAGACGGTAGTGTACGAATGGAAGAGGAATGTCTCTGTTAACCACAATTACAATGCCTGTCAGAATAATCCCAATTGTTCTTCTCTTTTCTCATAATTTTGCAGACCTACACAAAAGGTCAAGTCAGGCTTAGAACAAGAGAAAAGTTTTGTTTTTGTTTTTATTATTTCCTCCTCCTGATTTTTTTTTTGAGTTCACATCATGGCCATTATCCAACAAAACATAACAACTCTGCTGATATGAGCTTGCATATCACATGTTTTGTTGGGGGGGGGAAAGAGAACCATTATCTGTGCTCACGCGGTCTTTTTGTTTTGTCTGTTCCAGGCTTTACGGCTTCAAGATCCACCCAATGGCCTACCAGCTTCAGCTGCAGGCTGCCTCTAGCTTCAAGAGCCCTGTCAAGGCCATCCGCTAAGGACCACAGAACAGAGGAGAAGAGTGAGGAGAGAGGTAGGGTGGGAGAGCGGGAAACGAAGAAGGAAGAGCGGAGAACATCTGTGGCCAACTCCTTACAGAACCTCATCTTCTTCCAGCAGTCTATGATTTGTTTTAGATTAGGTTGATTGAGAGAGATGTTTAAATATTGAATGAGAGAGTGAGTATATGACACACACTTAAAGCTCTGAATACCTTCTTTTGTCACACACAACCAAACACACACACACAACCAAACACACATGTACACACACATACATAGAGAGATACAGTAGGGGTGGTTGTGCAGATGTGAGTATCTACTCTGTAACCCAGAAAAACAGATGGATGTAAATTAGTGTATGTAAAGACCAGAGATGAGCCAATGAAGAGCATCCTTCATAGTGACATAATACACCGATCTGTGTTTTGTTTGGTGTGTTTCCATGGTAATAAGTTACAGTTCAAGTTCAAACTCTTCAAAAAAAAAAAAAAAAACGAATGGCTTGGTGTTCTTCTTCATTCGTATCATATTATCTGGCTGTCACAGACAGAGAACCCAGAATTGTATCAGGACAACGCTGTTAACTCCAGGGGTAAGGATGGCATAAGCCTAAACTGCGCCCTCCTCTCATCTTGTGCCTCTCTGCCACATAAATCATCGTAATTTAGCACGAGTGAGACGTGTTCGGTTCCAGCAATCCAAACAATTCTGTCAGTTGCCTTAAAGTAGTCACACAGCATCTATATACCAGTTGTGGGTTTGCGTTTTCTTACCGTGTGGGAACACGTGGGTCAAGAGGTGTATTTGCAAGGACTTGTTAATTCAGGGTGTGGAAAATACACTGTTTTTTTTCAGTGCGTGTTTTAAGCGGAGAAAGAAACCTTGATTGTGAACGACACAAGTAGAACCTGTCTGCTCTCTCTGTCTGTGTCAGTCAGATGTATACAGCCATAACAGAATTTTAACCTTAGAAGAACTGCTCCAAAAAGAACTAGAACTTTCCCCTCAGAACCACATCTGCATTACCGCCTGTCATGTTCCTCCACGTGTTGTAGGTTTATTTATGAGACAAAAGGAAATCCTCAATTCTGCAAGATCTTTTTTTGTTGTTCAGTGAAGTCAGACGCTCTTTTTAATTGTTACTTTCCCCTTGTTATTCCCAGTGTTAGTGAAAAGCAGAATGAAGCCAGAATGGGTTTGTGTGAACGATTAGGATGAGGTGTGTAAAGGTTGTAATTATTGTTTTTGTTTATTGATTTTTTTTTTCCTTTGCAACTGTTGATGAGGAACCAGGTTTCAGAATTCACAATAAACTTTTCTTTTCCTATAAGTTGGTTGATTTGTGTGTTTTTTTTGTGTGACATATTTTTTTTTTTTTTGCATGGGTTGAGCGGTTCATTTGAGAATGAATATCTGTACAGGCTGAGTTCTAATGAAGCTCAGTACATATTGATACAACTTCATTTCAAGTACAAATAAGCTTAACTGTGTCTGCGAGTATGTCAGCGCGAGGACACGTGTCTGAGAACATTACAAATGACATGGGTGACTCTGTGACGATCTTGTTACTGTTCCTAACTGCACTATAGGCTTGTTTATCTCCAGCATGTCTGATCGAGGATTGTACAAACACATACAGACTTTACCAAAGTCAATCTGAAACTTTAATGAACAAGGCAGTGCTGAATCTCCCCTTTTTTTAAGCACGTGGGGAAAAAACAAATAACAAAACAAATGTACTGCCTCTTTCTCCTTTCGTCCTTTTGAGAGATAGAGTATCTTCAATAAATAAAAAGGCTTACATACTGTACGACATGATGAAATCAAACCACAAGCATTTGGTTGTATTCACAAATATGTTCTCTTGCTCCTTCTTCCTTCCTGATAAAATATCTACAAATAGAACAAATATTTTTAACATGATAAATACACATCTTTTTGTATACCTGTAAATAAATTTTAGAGAAATGCGAAATGCACTTTAACACCAGGCACTGGCCAATCAGAAAATTAAATGGATGAGAAAGGAGGAGCTTCATATGGACTGCACCATCTATGAAGCAGAAGCAGGGGGGTTGCTCAGTGCCTGAATATAACAGAAATCAGTCATAAAAGCTTGAATAAGATAAATAACATCCAAATACAGATCTGATGATTAACAGATTTGTAGCACTGTGTAAAGACATAGTTAAAAGGGTAAGTCAAAGAAACAGGAAGAAAGAGAGCGAGAAAGATGAGACACATAAAGAGAAAGTGTTGAAAATCCAGTGAAAAATAACTGACATAATCATGGCCATTTCCTGCTTAGAAAAAAAAAATCTTGTCAACATTATTTCCATATTGCTGAATTGTTCCTCATTCCTAACACTAGTGTCTCACTGATTTCCCAAGCAGATGTTTCAGCTCCCACCTTGTTCATTCTCTCTCTCTCTCTCGGTGTGAGATTATGATGATGAACAGAGCTGCTACTCATAGTTCCTCTTTGTCTCCTTTTAAGACTGGTCTGTGAGTTGCCTCTCTATTCAGGAAATGAATGAAGTCTTTCACCTCACGGACTCCCTAAAACAAAACATTACGTTGATTAACCTTAAGGCTCTGACCTAAACAGTGTTCATGTATTGATTTGTAACGTAGCATGCAAGTTACTATACATGTATATATATTACGAGAACGTGTGTCTGACTATATATGGATTAGTATACAGTGTAAATATCTATCACTCACAAAAGTTCACTTATGATAATCAAGTTGCCCGAAATTGAGTTCAACTAGTGATATGCGGCCTTGTGGTTGAAATGTATTTGTTAACTGTGGGACTGGTCATTGGCCTATGCGAGGTGTGATCATTTTATCTCAAGTGGACGGACCAAAGTCCATCTATTGAGATAATGCATATTGCTTTTGCAGTATGATTAGGATGCAATACATATAATCAGAGGTTTATTACAGCCCCCCCCCCCCCCCCGGAACTTTTAGGACACCATGGGGGAAACAGGCACTGTCTTGTATGAATGGACCACAAAAGGCAGATCGTATTTTAGCATATTTAAAGGGTCACAGTTAGTTTTGAGTGTCACCTGGCAACGAGAGTGCAAAATCAAACTTGGTTTCCTCTTGTCATGGCCACTACTGTCATTATAAGTCCTCCAACACTGATGCTAAAGGCATACTTTGCTCTCGCTCTTTTGAGAAATTTCCTCTCATAATTTTATTTTGTTTGACTCCTCTCAATATAAAGGCTTCAAACTCTTGCCTTGGGTGTTGAAGAACGTGTCTGTGCATGTCACTAAATAGCCCGTTGAGGGTAAAAGGTGCTGAGTTTATCCTGAAGTAATACGCTTTATCGTTAACCCCTCCTGTGTGTGGATACTGAATCTTACCTCGTATCTCTTCGGTTCTTCCTTGTTTCCTGCTGCAGCTAAATATATTGTGGGGAAGCTGCAGAGAAACAGAAAAACAGACGTCAGGAACAGACTAACACGTACAGACAGAAATAACAAGCCAACAGAAAGCACCGATTAGTTTATTCTGAGGGGACGCACCCTTGCACGTCGTAACCTTGAGGGATATCATTAGCGGTTGCGTCCATTTTAGCGATGACAATGTTGGGATTACCAGAGAGCTATGAGGAGAGAGAAAGGGAGAGAGAGAGAGAGAGAGAGAGAGAGAGAGAGAGAGAGAGGGAGAGAGAGAGAGAGAACAAACAACAAATAACGATGAATAAATCTGACTTCTGTGAGGGGGCAGTCTTGTTTCTAACTTTAGTTTATATTTCACAATGTGTAATACTAAGATGAGTCAAGTCACACCTAAGAATCTTGGGTGGAAAGTTTCTAGGCAGATAACTGACTGATAAAGAAATTGTCTTTAAGGTTGTAAACTACCACAGTTGAGTGAATGTGCTTTTCTCTGTGTGTGTGTGTGAGGGCTGCACCTGTTCTGCCAGCTCCACGTATTTGGGTTCCAGTTTCTTACAGTGACCACACCATGGAGCATAGAACTCAATCAGCACATCTTTGTCTCGCTCATTGACAATCTCCTCAAACGAGTCTGCTACCACCACCTGTACAGAACACACACACAGACACACACACACACACACAAATATATCACAAAGGGAAAACCTGGTCAAATATGATGAAGGACAGTCTATGGTGCACTATTTCAGTGTCAATACAACCACACACACACACACACACACACACACACACACACAAATAATAATAATATGGCTAAGACCACACACAAACCTTAACAGGCCCTTTGTTGGTTGTAGGCACAGGTTGTGACTTGATGTAACGTTTGAGTCTCTCGGCAAAATAATCCTCCAGAAATCTTTCCAACGACTTCCCATCTCGCCTACAAAGAGTCAGCGGTTTGTTTGTTTTTTTTAACAATCATACATGTTTGATCTGCATATACATATATATATACACACACACACACACACACACATGAACTTAAAACACTCCCCTAATCTTCAAAGGTTTCTTTTCTCACCATTCACCTCTTACTGTGTCTATTCAATAACAGAATTGGGATGAATCCTTTACTCTTGCAAGCTTAAAGGTTTCATTCACGCAGTTGAGCTGCTAGACAAGGAGAGCACTCACGTGAACTCCTCACGCATGGTGTACTTGTGACCTCCTCGTGTCCTGATGGTGACAAATGGCAGATCACCTCCTTCAGATGCACCCAGGCCAAACTCCTCCTCCAGCTCATCCAAAAAGTCTTTACGATTAGCCACAGAGAACATCAACCCCCGCGAGCTGAACTGAGAAGCAACTTTCATTACTCTGAGAGAGCGAGAGAGAGAGAGAGAGAGGGAGAGAGAGAGAGAGAGCGAGAGAGATGAAGGGGGGGCGAGAGAGAAGGAGAGACAGTAGGTGTGTCATGGGTTGTTTGACATAGACTTAGCTCCTTTGTAAAAACCAAGGAACACATTAAATGATACGTTTTAAATTTTAAATTTTGCTTGACTCACCTGTTCCTCCAATAGTTGGAGCCCTTGGGATTGTGCTCATAATCCAAGTCATAATAAGCAGTGAGCAAGTCCCGCCCCTTCAGCTGATCTTTATTCTCCTTGGTCAAGTGTGGACAGATTCCATAACTACAGAGGAGGGAAGACGAAACAGCCAATGAACCTGAAGTCTCCGAAAGGCCATTGAGATGGATAAAGCAATTTTGGGGACGGTCCACAATACTCTTAAGACTTATTTTTCACCTCTATTTAACAGCTGGTGTGAAGGAGACACTGACTCAGAAGATGAGAAGGGAGATTTTAGATTTGAGAAAATCAAAGCCTGTTAGATATGTTCACAGCAGATGGGGCACATTGGTGGGACTTTACACACTAAATAACTAGCTTAGAACATGACCTTCACAGGCTTTAGATCAGCTGTATGTCTGAGGACAGAAGCAGAGGCACAAACTGGCAGACTGTTTAAGTACAAGTTTCTCACATGTTGTCTCTAATGAAGCGACGCAGGCCAGTGATGGATAAAGGCACACTGTGTGACACCACACTATCCTCAAACTTACTACTCAGTCTGGGAGGCCTGAACAACACCACAGCCCTACAGAGACAGGGAGAGGGACACAGAAAGAGAGGGAGAGAGGAATAAAAAAAAAAAGAAAGAAAGAGAGAACCCTAATCAAAAAAACAAACAAGGGTCTAATCATTTACATAACTGCATTATTCATATTTAAAAATCAAGAGGCCCCGGTATGATGTACTCTATTCCGTTTTCACCGAGTACCTTTTTTTTTTTTTGCACCAGTCAGGTGAAGAAATCTCTGGTAGTCTATGTAACATCAGTCCTCACCCTGTCACACTCACAGCCTGCTCTGTTAACCAAACACAGTTCTTCAACTCACACATCCTTCTCCCCCTCCATGTCTCATTTTAGTCTACTCTGCCCCCCCCCGCCCTCCCCCCCCCCAATCTTAAACCCTCCCCCCATCCAACTATTCCCACTCTCACTCTGAGTTCACGCTGTGTCTGCTGCCGATCTGTAGGTCTGTGGTATGAGCAAAGCGAAAACTGTTCCTCATCAAACTGGCAGCTTTCTGAAACTCTGCCAATTGAGGGCTGTCACTCCCAGAAAAAAACCCTGAGCAGAGACGGACAGAGAGAGAGAGAAGTGGTTCAAACACTTCAGTATATTCAGATGTACAGTACATCAATATCAGGTAATGGAAGATAGCAGAAACAGAACTAAATGTAAGATCTTTGAACATATAATGAAAAATAACTGAATACAGCATTTCTTACTTTACAGTCTTTACAAAGGCAGAACACTTACCAACCACACTGGCATCAAAGTGGTTGATGAAACTGTCAAGGTCTCTCTCACTGTGCAGAGGCAAAGAGTTGGGACCTGCCTGCTTCTTCATATAGCTCACAATACCATCTGTTTGTGTTGGTGAAGAAGTCATGAGATTATGGTCATTACACAGTGACCACTGCGTTGGCACAAGAGGCAAACATTAGGGAGTTTTCTCCCATTTTCCCATTCCCTTTTGGGTTTTTGGGGAATTTTTTTTTCTTGTTCGACAAACTCATTATGAATTTGCAGTTTTGCAGGGCTGCCAAAGAACCAAGTGTTTGCTACGTGCTGTTTGACGTAGAGGAAAATATTTGAAAGGATGTATTTTTCCTGCCCTCTCACCTAAAGTTCCACACATTCAACGCACTTACCTGCAGAGCGTGGTCCATCATAGGAAGATGAGTACTCCCCATTTCTGAATATTTGTAAATTTGGGTAACCTGTGACCCCAAATCGTCCACAGATCTCAGTGTTAACAGTGCAATCCACCTGAACAAAAAACCTGACTTTAATATAAATGTCTGCTTGTAGCCACTTCGACAGACATTATTTAATTAGATGACGTTATCCAAAAAGTCTACTACAGCATATTCCCACTTCACTTTAAATGACACAATAAACGGAAAGACTGTGAAGCTGCAAATGAAATCCACTCAGCTGGTACTTGACATGAATATTCTTTTTACCTTGGCTAATGTTACCGTCCCTTTCAGTCGACTGGCTGCAGTTTCAAACTCCGGGGCAAGTTTCTTGCAATGGCCACACCTGAATACGGAGAAAAATTACGAAAAATCGTAGCAAAGGAAGGACAAAAACGAAGAAGGAACCGTTGGGTTAATAATCGTGTGTGCATATATTTTATACGCCCCAATACCTCCCACATCATTTGAAAAGCAAGCACGAGCTAATTAGGGTTTTGTGGTCAACGCTATGAGCTACGTTAGCGTACACATATTAAAGAGAACTGGATACCATGGACAGCTCTCAGCACCACACTCACGTTCGCGTTGTAGGAAAGGTTTTCTTATGAAACTCAACAACGTCTTAGTCATTTAGCACAGATTATGAAGAGCACTGAAAAAATAGCTAATATTCAGTCATTACCATGGTGCATAAAACTTCACGAGCATGGTCTCGTGCTCAGCCGCCAGGTAGTC
This sequence comes from Chanos chanos, assembly GCF_902362185.1. Classification (NCBI taxonomy): domain Eukaryota; kingdom Metazoa; phylum Chordata; class Actinopteri; order Gonorynchiformes; family Chanidae; genus Chanos; species Chanos chanos. The sequence continues at coordinate 9,434,565 of NC_044506.1, read as the reverse complement.
GAAATCTGCATCTGTGAGTACGAGAACATCACTACGTCCGAGGACGGGAGCGGCAGAAATGAAGACAGACAGTAGTAAGGCAAAAGTATGCGACAGGAAGTCAGTCATGACGTGTGCGTGCGGATAAAATAAATAAATATGTACAAAAAATTAGAATAAGTAAAACGAAGGGAACGCCGTTCTCTCTAACGATCAGCGGGGCCGTTACATTATGCTTCAGAGGCTACCGAGAGGCGGGATGAAAACCGAATCGCCGGAAAGCTCTATACCGATTGGCCAGGACCACTATAGTTGGTGAGATGTAATCCAGACATTGTATCTTTTCTTTGTCAATCAATGAGCATCCAATCGCTTTTATAACGATCACCTTTAAATGCAAGAAGTGCAACAAAGCTCCACGCATCTACTCTACTTCACAGTTAAATGTGATGTACATCAGTACAAATGATGAATTAAGCATTTTGAATTTAAATCTCATAATTGAATAATGTAGACGCCGCAGTATGGTTACCAATATATACATCTTAAGAGTCTATGCAACCTCTATTGAAGCCGAACTACTATTTATACCAAAATCCAGTGTGCAACAGTATTGTCTTCTTTAACAATATAACATTCTCTATAAAATGACTTCTCCAGGAATGAACATTTTATTCATTTTCTCATGAAAATCAATAAAGCACCAAAAATAAACAACTCCATCCTTGATGCATCAAGTAACAGTTTTGATATAAATAACATTTTCATATCAAGAGTACAGTAAACATCTGTCACTCACTCAGCAATGATTTAACGAAAAAGACAATATTTAATAATAACAATAATAATAATAATAATAATAATAATAATAATAATTTTTCACAGACCAATTTGGCCTATTCATCAACCTGACTGGACAAGATTATGTCAGAAGGCATATGTATTGTCACTACTACCTGTTGTTTGTGTCCAATTTACAGGACAATACTTTGCAAAACACTGGCCTGACCCTCCCATTTCTTCTGTTATGTGTAGAATCAGTTTCACGCAGACAGTATCTTTTACAGTTTACATACATACACTGATTCAGAGCACCTATTCACCTGTGGCCAACTCCTCACAGTCCTTTTCTTCAAGTATTAACAAAAAACACTGATAAGGGCATGTGAAGCAACCATCAGTGCTGCAGGTCTGCCTGCTTTCTGATTGGACAGATCCTAAGATGTGGTTCTATTCAATCAGGCTTCTCTTCGTCTGCACTGAATGGTTCTTCTGTGTCGCTGTCTAGGTCCTCAGTACAGAGCTGTTTGGTGGATTTCTGAAACAATCTCATGAGGTCTTGAAAGCGTGCACAAACCTAGAAATCAAAGCAGAAAATGAATATAATGGACAGGCGTGATTTCATGGCATTTCTAAGTTTGGACAATCAAATGTCTCAAACTTCGTTTAATGGGTTTGGGTGTCGGACCATTCAAGACAAAAAATGCATCACTGAATTTCAGAGTGATCAAAAATTATGGACAGAGCATCATTGTTATGATCTACAGTGTGTAAAGTGTCTCACCTCATTGGGTGTCTTGTTGCCAAGCTGGGTGGAGATAGCATGGAAAGTGCTCTGATTGGCTCCTCTCTGTTGACAGGCAGTCAGTATCACGCGGTCTGCTTCCCTATTTCATAAAAGAGGATGAACTGTTATGCTATTACAGAACAATTAACAGGGAGATGGTGATGTACCAAGTCAAGACTAATACTTAACAGAGACAATGGTTAACAGATGCAGACTAAGATCACACGACAAAATTAGACAGAAATGATGGAGCACTAACCTTGTCCAGAGAACTATTCTCTCTCCACTTGGCATGAGTGAGATGTTTTTGGCACAAACAGGAGGGTCTAATGAAAGGCTTTCCTCTTCCTCTTCATCACTGTTAACCTCTTCATCCTCATTTCCTGTGATTAACGTATCTCTGCCCACACTTTGATTTGCTGTATCTGTCTCCTAGAAGACAACCAGAGAATGATGACGGATAATAATAATAATAATAATAAAACATTTTTATTAATGATAAAACGATAATAAAATAGTAAAAATAAAACAATTGAACACATAACAGGATATACTCCAAAAACAGTGAGTACTCACTTGCACAAGCTTTTAGAGTCGTAAAAATACTTTACCCGTACTTTATCATCGCTCTCCCTCATGCAATTGGCTCGAGCCGTGTGGCGCTCCATCTTATCCAGGGAAAGGGAGGCTCTGATTGGCTGACAGTAGAGGCTTTCCTCCACACTTTGAATTGTTTGGGTACTACACACACTGTCAGTCTCATCCTCTTCATCATCTTCATCAGACAAACACTGTACAGAAGGGTGGAGCTGCTTAAAAAACACCCAGAATTCCTCAAGCAAGTGGGAGTGACCTCTGAACAGTAATTCTATTTGAGTTTTCATCTGAGAATGAGAAAGAGAAGAGGGAGAGGGTGGTTAACTTTACAGTCACACATCTGAATCATAAAAAAATTGATTTTTCTCTATGGATGAAGAATCACTTGTTTGTTTGTTCACTTGGTAAACTGAAAAAAAAAAAAAACATTAAAGTCTTTTGCCTCTTTTGAACCAGCATGACTGAAGGATGGGCCATCCTGCAGGGCACGCACTACTTTAAGGTAACAAGCAGAGTTTTCCCCAAAACTGAGCTCCAGTTGCCGCAGAAACCGCCGACTCCTTTCAAATGCTCGCTGCTCCTCCAGCTAAAGGGAATGCAACAGAAAGGATGCAAGACAGCACATCAGAGACTGAATTACACTGAACAGAATCAATCTGTAAAAACTAATGCACCATGCAGAGAAACACTGTAAAACAGCACAACATGAATATGATCTCAAAACAAAACATTTATGAGGGCTAAGACAAATCCCAAAAATGAAACACACTGGGTGTAATAACAGTAAAGAATATGAATGTATGGTGGTTGGAAACACCAAAAAAAAAAAAAAAAAAAAACGAAAAAGAGAAACAATAAAAATGATACACCAATATATTAGCGGAGGCAATGAGCTACTGAAAATCCATTACGTTTTAATTTATGTTCAGAATAAAAGTGGTCTCCTGAAGGTAAACAGACTATCAGTGCTGAGTTCTTGCTCACCAGGCCACACTCTTGGGCTTGTTCGGGTTGTAGGAAAGCAGCAAAGTCCCTCAGCAGCTCAGGCCAATCCCTCAATACAGGTTTGAGTCGATTGAAAAGTTCCACAGACGTTCGGCCTTCTAGGTCCCTCTCAAACTCATACAGCACCTTAAGAAACTCCTCTGCCTTCCCCGGAACCACTCGCAGTGTCTCACATACCTGTTAAAGAGGAAGAGGACACATGTACATTTGTCAGTCCTCAATGATAACACCCATATATTCAAATGTGTTCTCACAGGTAAAGAAACAGGAGTGTGGTAGTTACTTAACCTTTTCCAGGTAAGCCTGGGCAAAGGCAACATCTTTGCAGTCTCTCAGAGGGTCGCTGTCAGGGAAATCCTTATCACAGTGAGGAACGGACTGAGGTATCTCTTTACTGTACGCTTCCTTGCAGTTGATGAGTAGTTCTATGTGATAACCCAAAGTGGTTGGTTCCATTTAGAAGAAAGACAGGAAATGACATTAACAGTTGATTAGAGGATTCATATATATATGAATACACACACACACACACACACACACACGCATATATATATATACATATATATATATATATGCTTTTGACAATTATTCAATTATTCCAGTTCATTGAAAGTGCAAGTGTCTTTGGTTAAAACTAACCTGGGAGATTAGCAGATGTTTGGTCTTCATCTGAACTCTCTCTGTCCTCAGACCTCCCCTCTGATGCTAGCCATGTTAGTTTCTCCATGGTCTCCTGTGGGTTAAAAGGATACACATGGGAGCATATACATTGTTACAAATAGTCTGATATCAGACAGTATGGAGGAAAAAAAAAGATGTGATTAGACCTGCAAACACAGACATATTGGTGAAATAATAAACAACTGATCTAACCTGAAGCTCTGGTACAGACAATACAGATGCTTCAGAGGCAGGTGACATCACTTCCACATCACTTTTTGCCATTTTATCACGTCCAGCCTCAGCTTTTCCATTTTCGCCCTCTTCGGAACCCGAGTTGTGAGGTTTGGGTGCGGATACCTGCGATATTCCTGCTCCATTTTCCTTCTCTCGTCTCTTCTTGTCAGTCATTTCCTCAGCACCCTCGTCCCTTGCCAAACTGGGTGTAGGGCTACCGGATGACTCCGACAACGTGAGGAAGGGTTCGCCAAATTCTTCCGCCCCGCATTCGTTGTCTTCCTCATTTTCCTCTTTGTTCTCCTCCTCAGGCTCAGCTGCTCTTTCCCCTTCCTCCACTGCAACTTTTACACAGTCTGGTTCCCCTTCGCAGGAGGGTCGCTCCGAGGAGACCCCCTGGGGCGCTTCCACGTTCTCCGGAACGTTCTGGATCCTCCCCGAAATGACCTGAACACCGTCCTTCCTGCCTTTCATGGTGTCTTGCGCCATCCGTGGTTCCTGAATATGCCCTTGTACAGGCTTCGGCTTCAGAACAGCATTTGACCTCTTCACACAGTTGCCTGCTACCAGGCAGCCTGGGGGGAGCAGGAGAAACTGGGGCGTCGCGGTTTGAGACATGGGCAGGAGTTTTGCGGTTGAAGGTTGGACGGGGGCGGGCTTTGGTCCTGGCAGAAGTGTCGGTAGCTTACTAAGTTTGAGCAAGGTGCCACAGCGCTGACTCATCTGGTCCTTAACCAACCGTGCCGATCTTGAGGAAGTGTGGGCCATTACCTTGGGAGCAGGGGTAGGATATATGATAGTGGTAGAGAGTGGGGAGGGTATGTTAATGACAACATTGCCTGGGTTTGTGCATGCTTGAGCTTCCGTTGCTAAACTTGACACAGCTATTCCTGTTTCTCCAGTTCCTGTAACAGTTCCTAAGGAAGAAAAATTCACCCCTGATGAGGTTTGCATGCTAGGGGTATGAGATGCCTGCAAACTCTCCACAGCTTTCGGTTGAATACTAACCACTTTCCGACTTGCCTTAGTCTGCTCCGCAGAGGCAGTGCCACTGTGTGATGGGTTACTGGAGGGCTTGGGCAGGGTTAAGCGGAGAGAGTTGGTTGTAGGTTGTGTAGAAGCTTTGATGGGTATGCATTTTGAGGCGTTCAAAGGCGTAAGCACACAGGGCTCGAGTATGAGTAGATTGGAGGGCTGAACTAAGGCTGAGTTAGTAGAAACAGGTTTAGATGGATTGGTGATGAGAAGAGTGATATGTTCGGATGGGGCAGAGTTTGAGGAATTGAGCGGAGCAATGCTGGAAGGGGGGGGCTGGTCAGGAACTGAAGATTCCGTGAAGGCAACGTTTGAAGATGCAGATGTGAAGAGATTTGAAGTGGTAATGTTGGAGGGCATGGCTTGGGAGGGGCTGGATGATGTAGGAACAGCAGAGATGTTGGGATTGGCCAGCGCAGGACTAGGGGGTGTGGGTGGAGGAAGGTTGGAGAATGGGGCTTGCCCGGAGGGTTTACGTTTGGCATACTTGACACATTTGACAGAACCGGGTTTAGAGAGGGTGAGTGCGTGTGGGGTTAACCCCTTGGGCGACGTTGGGTTGGACGGGTCTTGCGTACATGAGACCGGATTTGAAGATGAATCATGGAGGTGTCTGAAACCAGAGAACGTTAGAACCAAGTCCTTAGGGCAGGTGGGCGGGTAGCAGGTTCCTTGAGGGAAGCTGTAGATTGTTTTTTTTGGAGCTCCTTTCAAACGACCAGCTGTGGGCGTGGGTGTGTTTTCTTCTCCTGGAGAGGAGCATCCATCGGCATTGGTTGTTTGAAACTCAGTGTCACTACCTGACTGGTTATATTTTTTCACTTCCTCATATATGATCTCAAGGCTTCTCTGAAAGAAAAGAAAGGTGAGATAATATTTAGTTAAATAGGACAGAACTTATTTATGTTTCTCAATGTTCTGAATGGAACAACATCATAAAGGACAGCAGTTGTCATGGAAACTCATACAAGACATGTTCATACCACCAGCCAGAAAGGCATGAGGTGCTCATTTCTCTCCACTGGGGGGCGCTGGTCAGTTGGGCTGACCCACTCACAGGCAGGGGACATCGTAGGAAATTTATTCTCCAGGAAGTAACTCTGAGTCAGGCATAAACCAAAAGAAAAGCTCAAAACCAACAGATGGTATTAAGTAGGAGTGATAAAATTAATGACAACAATAAATATAACATTAAAGCAATATACATGTAGCTATCAATTTTTTTAACATGTTAATAAGCAGATCACTATGCATGTTAGTAAAATTAAACTAAGTAATATGTACCACTGATCTCTTCAGCAAATGTCTATATAATGCTTACAGCTTCCTGTAAACGACTTTTCTCTTGGTGTGTTAAAATCAATGGATCACCTTCCGTGACCTCAACATATTATCACTGTTATCCCTAGCATCAAGCTAACTGCATTTCAGAGAAATGATCTGATTAAAGGATATTAATTCCAGTAAAAGATGTCAGGGACTATTACTGCAGGACCATGCATGTACCTTAATGATATTGGAGCTCTGGCCAAGGCAGACCTCCCGGATATGCAGACGAAGCTGTGTGTTCTCTCTGGCACCAAGCAGGTAATGGGCCATCAGCTTAAATGGATTTGGAGTATCTTTAAAGTGCTTATGTCCCAGGATCACTAGACTGGCGACAATAAACACAGAAAATATTCAGTCTCCAATGCGTTGAATCAGGGCATTTATTACATGCGTCATATTTCAAACATATCCATAAATTGGTAACTATCAAATACATACTTTAGATTAATGTGTAAGAGTGAACAAAGTCTATTAGTTAACAGACTTTAGACTAATGTGTAAGAGTGAACAAAGTCTATTAGTTAACAGATCAGTTCATGGGTGTTGGTGCCCCTGCTGCGCTGCTTAAGGAGGATTTGGATTACTGTAAAACCTCTGATGTCCATGTGAACATGGCATAAAACCTGCCAATCGGTGATGATCGGTGGCAGAAAATCACGGGGCATACCAGTCTTCTGCTGGAGTGTAGAATTTGTGGAGGCGTGGAGGGTGCAGGGCCGGGTCCAGGCTCACTTCAGGCAGCAGCTCTGGGTAAAGGAACACTGGTCTAGTGGCCATGAGCCAGGCCAGATGAGGGGGCATGGAAGGGTGCCGCGTAACTGCAGAAAACACAAACTATTATAGCGCAATAAACAACACAGGAAACACGGAAAACCTGGGTTTTCAAGGCACTCGTTGGTGTGATATTCTAAGTCATATATATATATATACATTTATATATATGTGTGTGTGTGTGTGTGTGTATGTGTGTGTGTGTGTGTATATATGTATATATGTTGGCATACCATGATTATATGTGGGTAGCTTAGGAATTTTAAAAATACACCACATTTCTTAGCGGAGAACAATAATTATGACAATAAGAAGCACGGCTCTGTATAAAATGACATAGTACGAATCAGGATGTGTCTTACTTCGTTTGAAAGCATTTTCAGGTAAAGGAGTGTTTTCTAGTTCTTCCAGTAGAGAGACAGCTCCCTGCAGGTTACAGGATCTAAAAATGCTGACAAAGCCTGGGTCAGTCAGACCATGAGTCTCCTCTCCACGCTGTGCAAACATCTGTAACTCAATCTGAACAGAGTAGAAAAGGAAAACAGAAAGAAATAACGAAAAAGAAAAAGAAAAAGAAAGAGAGAGAGTTTAAAGCATACGTAGTCTGAAAACAGAGAACATACATGTTTATATGCATACTAGCACATGTATGTTGCAGGTATTTAGTCAGTGTGTACGCTTCTGTGTATATTTGTGTGCTTGTTACCAGGAACTGTTTCGTTGTTGATGCTTCAGCCTGCAGAGCCTCCACTGGACTGCACAGCATATTGGCCTGAGTGAGGAGCTGGACATGCTAGAATACAGACCGCCAAAAACACATCAGACTTTACCTCAGACAACTCAGAACCTATCATTAGCACGTAGCACTAAGACACACAGACCAGCCCTGGAAAGAGAACAGTGTGGAACCTGACCTGCTGTATCTGTTGCTGGAGCTGTAGTTTCTGAGTCTGTGTGAGGATCATTGGACAGGGGGGGCTGACAGGTCGGGGTGGGGGCCAGGGTACGCCCTGACTCTCCAGAAGGGCCCTGCGCCGGCGCAGAGCCGCGAGCTGCTCCTTCACCGTGCGGTAACGCTCCGTCAGGATGTCAGCGAGAGGATCTTCATACCTGAGCGGAGGGACACACAGAGACCAGAGATAAGGAAGAATCTGGGTCAGTATGATAAAACGTTATTCACACTCATATGTTCTTTTTTTTTTTCGACAGAGTGGAAAAGATGGTGCTACACAATCAGTGTGTCATCAGAAAACAAAAGTGCACTGTCTACACTGGAAAAAAAATTTATGAAGATTTGACATAACCTTCAAACTTACTTTGACCTGAAATGTAATATTTTATCCTAAAAACAAAGCAACTCAGTCCCCCAGTTTTTTTGGTTAATCCCTAAATAATCACCCAATGGCCAAAACAGGTCGGAAAACGGTAAGACAAACAGGGCTCATGTATCAATATGCAGAGGACATCTTACGGAATAGTTTGCAGAATGCTGAAATTGGGTGTTTCCTGTTGAGGCAAATCCTCTTCCTTCTCCTCCTCTTCCTCATGTCCTTCCTCATCCTGGTCCTGAACTCCCATTTCATCCTGAAACTGGGAGAAACATAGTTCCCGCATTATTAAGAAAGACAGGGGGTGAAAAAAGAGAGTAAAAAACGAGAGAGGATAAATTTGGGAAATAAATTAGAAAAGTGAGAAGAAAATAGATGGATAATGCATAAATACATGAACGCATAAATATAACGTATAAAGACATGAAGAGCAAATAGGTTTAAATTCACCGTATCGAACAACTCCTCCATCAGCTCATTCACTTCCTTCTCTGAAAGGGAGAAAAACAGAAGAGAAAAAAAGTCGTTAGATACAGGGGAAGACATGCCAAGGCAGGGGCTAAATGATCTTGTCTTCATTTAACGCAAACGCACTGAAAAGCCATAGTCCTCACTCACTGGTGATGCGTACGGCCCTGTCGTTTCTGTAGTCTTCAACATCGGGCTCGTCAATATCTGCCAGAAAGTTATACTCTGGATCATCCTCATCATCCGCCTCCTCTGTAGAAAGAGAGAGAAAGAGAGAGGAGGGGTATGGGGGAGGGGGAGAGAGAGAGAGAGAGAGAGAGAGAGAGAGAGAGAAAAAGAACTGACATTGAATACATATGGAATGACTTGAGGGTGCGAGAAGTGATTAAAAGGTTTCGGTACATTTTTATCCCTCTTCCCACATTTCTCTCCTCATCCCAAGTGATCCATCTCTTTACCTTTCTATTCTCTTGCTTTCATTTTGTCCCTCTGTCCCTCTTTCCATACCTTCGTTCTCATTGTCAGAGCTCATGAGGCCCTGTAACCACTGAGTCCACTCTCTGTCCTCGGGGGCGGAGCCATACTCATACATGTCAGGGGTGATATCAGGGGCACGAAGCTCCGCCTCTAGACGACCTAACGGGACGTTCCTCAGTGGTCGCTTGGAGCGTGTGCGGAAAGCCATCAGGCTGTCCTCTCCTCCACCGCCACTCAGACTCTGAAAAAATGGTAGCTTTTGAAGACTCTCTCTAATGAACACAAATAATTTTTAACATAAAACCAAGGAGCGACTCCTATATCTTTATACTTCTGTCAAATGACTCCTACTGCTTTCAAAAGATTTATTTTTTCCTTAATGGTCATGTTATCACACAGCTGCCTTTGCTGGGCTGCATCTTTGCACCCCTTTGTGTGAGTGGTTGTTTGAGTGTGCGGCTGTTCAGTCTGTGAGGCACCTGGTAAGACTCCAAACACTCTGAGCCAGTGGCTAGCTCCTCATCCACAGCATGAAGTTTCTCCATGAAGCTACATTCAGACGGGCCTCTGGAAGGCCCTGGAGGAGCCACAGACTTGGGCGGTGGCGGGGGACCCATGGGGACCACATCTACCGTGAGGTGCCTTGACCTGCGTGAACCCTGCGTGAACACGAACAACAAACACGTAGGAAAGATGGTTGGGTCCAAGTCAGTAAAGTTGAGCATCTGTCTGGAGTCTCTCCTAATTACCTTTTGCTCGTATATAATCGATTCATATGTGTTACTTCAATTGTTTTATTGTTTAGACCCCAAAAGCGTGTATTATTTACAGGTGTGTGTGTCACCTGCGCGGGGCTGCAGCTCCTGTCGTCTTCCCACTCAGAGTGTGCTCTGTGCAAGTTTGCCCGACTGCCACGTGGTGATGATGCAGTGCTCTCCAAATCACTCTCCAGCAACGTCTACACACAAACAGACATACCTATCATTAACAAATGATTAACAAATGCACGCGTATTATACATGTCTTGATTTTTTTTTGAAAAGTTGCTTAAAACTCAAGAAAGAAATAGTCACTAACTTAATTTTCCTGCGAAATATATAGCTTTCTATCATCGAACGCGCTGCCAAAAAAAAAAAAAAAAAAATCCCGACAAACACACACCAGGCACAAAAACACATATCAGTGGAACTCCTCTTTGTACCTCTTCTGCTGTCTCATCCTCTTCCTCTTCATCAGGACAATATTCTTCATCGGATGAGTCTTCTTCTTCCAATGGGATGTCTACAAACTGTGGGCCCTTAAAATAAAGAGAAATTTATAACTGAGCGCCACAATACATTGTAGATGAAAACAGAGAATTGTAGGTCTTATGTGCTGAGTTGTCATTCTTTATTAATGACACTATACTTTGCAAGTTACCTTAACTTCTTTGGGCTTCTTGATAGGTGAAATGTTCCATGCGGGTATGACCTAAAAAAAAAAAAAAGAGGGAAACAAATGAGGAAACAGAACTGATTTGTTTTCACATTTCAGATGTCATACATGTCATTACTGTCACAGAAAATTTTGAAATATTGTGAAAAAAACCCATACATGGATTAACTGATCAGGCTAGGAAATGTCAGTCATGTATGGATAACATGTCAAGAAATCCAAACGCTACGACAGTTCATGATAGTGGAGTCATAAACTAAGCACACATCTTGTACATGAATGCCAAAAACTTAAAAAAAGAAAAAACTAACCACTCCTTTTTCCACCACCTCCTTTAGTTTGGAGCGTGTCATTTTGGGCTCCTGAGAGAACAGGGAGAGAAAACGGAACGAAAAGTGAAAAACTCAGCCTTGAGGATCAATGACGACACAAAGACATCGCGAAGTCCAAGATCAAACCATTATAACTACTAATAAATCGACTGATTAGACTCTTGACACTCACAAACACAGGAACAGGTTCTGTCTCATTGATGGCTGCTTTCATCATGGCCACGACATGCTCGTTGGTAAGGACTTCCTGTGAACAGAGACGTTTGTGACATTAAGGTTGCGGTCCAAAGAGCGGCAGCGACCCGTTCACACCGAAACCACGTACCGCGTCTTCGTTTAAGTCTCTGGGACAGCCTCAGCGGTACATCTTATTTACAGCGGTGTAACTCACATGTATGATGCTGCGCACGTTGGCGGACGTCAGGTTGTGCTGTCGCGACTTGTTCTCCAGCTCTCTGTCCAAATCCCTGTCAATCTCCACCTCCTCCTCTTCGTCCTCATTCTGCTGGGACCCGGCCTCCTCTTTTTTCCTCTTCACCCCTCCTTTCCTCCTCCCGGTCTGTCGTCCTCCACCATGTCCCTCGTCTAAATGTGAAACGAGAAGATGCAGCGTCAAATTCCTACACATAAGTTACAACTGAAGAATGTGGTTTGGTTTAAAAAAAATGGCATATTCACCCACCGTCAGGGATGATCAGGCTCTCATCGGTTTCCTCTGCTGATGGAGGACATTCTGTGCTCTGTGCATGGCCTTGAAACAAACATTTAATTTAGTACAATTTTCCCAATTCCTCAGTGTCTCAGAACAAGGAACCTTTTCAAAATAAGAGCACGCATATTGATAAAACGAGATTCATATTTTATGCTTCCCTCCCATACTGTTTTTTTTTCTCCTTACCTTCAGTCACAGGATCGGGGGAGAGTGCCTGACTTTGGCCTTTAAACCTCGACGAGCGTCTCCATGACGACGACAGTTCTTCGTTTGACAGACTGGAGACAGTTTTGTGGTCCGGGCTGAGTGGCTGTAAATCCTGGGTCGCTGGTGGTCTGCATTCGGGACCTTCATTCTTGGCAACCTTGGACCGGGAAGAGCCCGCCTTCCGACTGCTCGACTTGCGTTTGCGGACTGAGTTCATCGTCAGTTTGGACTTTCCGAACTGTCAATACGGAACCTGTTCAGATTGAATTATACATGTTGTGAAGGCATTACATGACAATGGTGTTATAAAGTAAGTTAGAATCCCCTTATGTTTAAGGTCTCACTGAAAATAACTGGTGATCCCAGAATAATTCCCTGAAGCCAAGATTACTTGAGAGAGGCCAAGATTGCAGTCGTAGCCAAACAAATTAAGGAAGCTGCACGTTTTAAAAAAACGTGCAGTTTACAGGCTAATTACATGACCACCAAAATGAACCTGACTACACTGCTACGTTCCTTTTATGATCGTAGAGAGCGCAGATGTGGATAAGTTATTCAATCAGCTGCAAACTATTGTCTGCATTTGTTTATTTTAGCAGTAGCTGAGAAGATCAGTGTATCAGTCAACACACATAACAAAGACAACGTAGTTGACGTACATATTTTTTTCTGGTAATATTTGCCTTACACAACGAGAAATTAGTGTTGGTTATTATAACGTAAATATATTTAGAATCAATGATTCCTTCATACCCGCCACTTTGTATACGATTAGCTCCATCGGTGATTCGCAGAACAGTAAAACATCACTTCCGTTTCGCAAAACCCAACATAGTATCAAAATAAAAGCCTTAAGTCAGTACCTGAAATTTTTAAATAAAATGCACAGTAGAGCGACCACATTCTGACCGAAAGAATATTCATTTTTAGAAGCTATTCCATATTAATTCATAATTAAATAAAAACCCCGGACAATTACACTAGAGGATATACGATTTAGGTGGAATTAAGCCATGAAGCTGAATATCTTCAAATGGGCACTTCATGAATATGGGATACTGGGGCCAATATTACCGGCTGCAAATTGGTCCCTGACCCCAAACTGTCGTAAACTGCTAACAGTCTGTACTGATCTCCGAATTTGGGAATTCACTGATGAATTGCTGCAGGGAGGACCTGAGCTCTGTGTACAACAGATATTACAATATGTGTCTAGTTGATTAGAGCGGGACCAAAACAGAGCAGATCAATAAGTATTTAATTAACCATTTCTTTATGTAACCTACAATTATCTAATCTATCCGAACTTTCCCTGAAGAAGCTAAGAAGCCTGCTATTGTAGGCTCAGCATCAGCTGTCGTCTCACGCTAATTAACATAATTTTGTTGAAGGTCACCTGCCACCCATTTTGAAAAGGACGTTAAACATTTAGGCCTCTTCAGTGCTCGAGACATTATGTCAATCTTAAAAGTGACGGGAGGCTGCTAGGATAAGTTAATATTTTATTCGTTGTGGGCCTAAGTTACGGAAATAAATCGAAGAAATGTTTGCACTGGGCAGCGATGCTCTAGGCTCAGAGAGCAGGCCTCCTCGACACAACATGCCACTCACTCCTAGAAGAATTCCAACTTTTATTGTTCCTCCAAAACTACAGTTGACACTGTCACCACGGCTACAACGGGTCGAGGACACAGATAAGTGCAGATTATTGCCGATTTCTAGCCCCGATGAAGAGGCTCCCAAGCGTCTGTCTCCATCTGTTTCACCTTGCCTCTCCCCCAAACACCGATTTACAGCAACCCCGAAGTTGAGAGCAAAGCTAAAACATGCTAAAGTGGACCTGACCGACCCATCGTCACGGGCGGCTATGTCTTTAGAACACGTTGACAAGATTACCACCTCATATGGCTTTCGAACTTTAGCTTCAAGTCCTTGCGTCGGCCGAAGAGAATCACTGTTTCACAAGAGGGGAAAATGTGATGAAGGTAACTACTCCAAAAATAATGCGTCCAGTCTGTCTGCCTGTAAAACAGACCAGTGCGTAATGCAGCACACTCACACTCATGAGTCGGCTATGACCCCTGGTCGTGGCAAGGAGGACAAACTGAAGAAGAACCCCAGAAAGAGCCCCGATAGTCGAACTGCCTTGAGGTCGGGTAAAGAGGGGTTGCAGACGCTTTTGAGCAAACCGTTGGCTGCCTTGAAGTCCCTTACCCCAAAGCGAGACAGAGCACGTTCTGCAAGCCGCCACACGGATCTCAAGATTTAAGACTTGATACATCTCCATAGATTGAAACGAAATCGTTGCTTCTGTCCAAAGATATTATCAGTGCGTAAACTCTTTTTAAATCCAATAAATATTTATTTTTTTTACTGTGTGCGCGCCTTTTTTTTTTTTTTTGAAATTTTATTGGGATATTTGCTTATGTGAATTTCATTGTAAACACCAGTGCGCGTCCCTCTATTTTGATGTGAAAAGGCTAGATACCTTTTTTGAATAAGTACAAATTTAAAAAAAAAGGTGTCTAGCCTTTTCACAACACTTTCTTTAACAAGTTAAAAAACATAATTGCATACAAATGCCTCTATTCTTTGTAATACTTTGCAGTACACTGTTTGCTTCTGGAGGGTTAGAGTGTAGATGTTAGATGGTGTGCTAATGGTTTTAAAAATCAGATTTGTTAAAAATGCAAGCCTGATGTTCGCAATGTCTCAGGCACCGTGGGTACACTGCCTTGCAAATTCTGTGAATCGGCGAAATACATCTTTAGTTACAGAAATGAAACGAGACCATTTTTTGCCCTTTTTTATTAATATCATAATCCTTTAACATAGTTATGATCTTTTTTATGAAAATAGGTCAGTAGAAAGAAATTTTCTTTAAAAAGTCTGTCAACGCGTCTCTCCAGTCCTCCATCTGTACAGTCTCACTTCCTGCACTTTTTGTGCAGTTCAAACATCTGTGGTAAAAATTCACCAATGAGGAGTGTGTTTCCTCTTTGTAAAATCTCTGGGCCCACCTCTCATGGGCCACAGCAACCAATCAGGAGAGAAGAGGATATGAGAGGACAGGGAAAATGTCTGTTCATCAAATGGTAAAAAGGTGTTTCATCAGGGTAAAGTCAGACACAAGGTTGATGTTGGGTTCGTGCTTTCCAATTTCCTAGTGTTAGCGTCCGTAGTCTTTACTGCAAGAAGCATCGTAATACAAACCCTCTGAGGGATTGCTTTCCCATTTCATTATTCATCGCTCGGAAACACCATTTCTTCCAGAAGGAGTACAGAGTATGTGTGCTGTGTGTGTGTCCTGTTGTCATGTGATCCTATCTTTAAGGCAGTCCAATTGGTTTGTGTGTCTGTCAGTCTATGCGAGTCTGGGAGTGGATGTTCCCCAAGCTTAGTCCGCCCTATGCCCCTCGACTTTCAATTCCAAGAAATCGAAACGACCAACAAGTCGAAACAGAAATGAAGAATTAAGGGGGCGCGTCTCCCTGGCTCTAGCCAATGGCATTTGAGTCCTATAGAGAGTTCCTCCTCCCCCTTATATTGGGGCATGTCTGGGCGGGGTACCCTGAGTGGTTGAAACAGATGATTGGCTGGTTGTCTGGTCTCCAGTGACGTCACAATAGCAGATGGGGCGGGTTCCGTGAATGTCTGGGTGGAAGGGTGCGTTGTTCAGAGGAGTTCCTCTCAGTCACTGTCAGACCCCACTGCAGACGAGCCTTTCCTCTTTCTTTTCGGGGCTTTGGGTTTGGAGTCCTCCTCCTCCTGAGTTTGAAAGAAATTCAAAAAGTTGACCAAAGGGATCAGACCATCAGGGTTTTTTAAAAACAAAACTCCTTAAAAAAAAAAAAAGACCAGTTTCATTGGTATTAAGCTCTAAAATAGGACAGATAGGTGAGAGCAATTTAATTCGTGGGGTGGCCAATTCGTTTTCGCATGTCCTGTTACATTTAGTGTGGTATGAATGTGGGAGAAGCAGTGAGTAATTTGCATAATTTTGGACTGGAGACTCGGGTCTAAATGGTTTGAAGGGAAAGAGTGAGGTCGGGGTAATGAGAGAGAGGACGTACCGAAGCGCTGCTGGAGGCGCTCTCCTCCTCATTACTGGCAGGTGGAGCTGCTCCCTTACGGGACCGTGGCGACGACGCCGGGGCCTTGCGGCGTGATTTGGGTGGTTTGGAGGAGTCCTCATATTCCTCAGCCAATGAGAAAAGATCGCTGAACCTGTCAGATAAGATGAGAGAGAGAAGACAGGCCAATCACAAGTCAGGCTGGTCTGAGTGTCTTTCATTTTACAACTGATTACAGGATCAAACACTGAAAACAGGTGCGCTGCATAGAAACAGACTGGTGATGAAATTCTTACCTCATCTTGTGAGCTTCATCACAGCTGGCCTGAACGTGCTGCAGGGCCTGGAGGATGGGCGTCTGAGTAAAGACTGGGAAAAAAAACAGATAGAGCGTCACAATACAGGACTGATTCTACAGGGCATAAATTCAGTTACCACGTGACTGTATGGAAAAATAGACAAGACGGATATAGATAACAGTATCAAAGTAACAATTAAGATCCTATTTACATGAAGCAGTCAGAAAAGCAGAATGAGGGGTGATTTATACTTTGGAAGAAGAGCGTTGGGGGGAAAAAAAAAAAATACTGGCTGACAGTGTATGTGTTGTGGACTTATGTTTTGGTGACGCCGTGGCCCGTCTCCGTGGCAACTGCGAGCTTATCCTACTGATGTATTTTTATGTTGTGCAAACATGTTTATTCATTTTGTTCAGCGATCCTCTGCCACTTTAGATAGCAGGGCTGTAGTAAGGCGGCACAGTTGCCATGGCAACAAACACTGTCTTCTTGCCAGTCAGCCAATCACAGGTAAACGACGCATTATGACACCTGTGACGTCAAGTGGGTACACAAACACTGTAACCTACCCCTCTAAAAGTGTCACAGGAGTAATGCTACATATCATAATAAAAGCACAGGCCAATAAACTGGAGTTTCAATGTATAATGAAGTCGTTAACGTGTTTGTGTGAAAGTTCACTGATGTATTTGAAGAGGGCTGCATGGAACTGTGAGGGAAACTGAGAGAGGAAAAGTGAAGGTGTGTGTGTGTGTGTGTGTGTGTGTGTGTGAGAGAGAGAGAGGGCGAGAGAGAGAGAGAGGGCGAGAGAATGGCAGACTCACAGTTGTTCTTGGTGTTACTGAGGCTGAGTCTCAGGTTATCCATGTGTTCCAGTATCTGCTCTAAAGTGAGCTGCGCCAGTTTACTGCTGGAGCTGCGCAGGCTGCGCAGACGGAACACAACAGAGTTGAAGTGTCACGCATCAGGATTAACCATGTCACAGTTTACAGATTTTAATTCCAGATTATAAAGAGAGTGAATATTACTGTTCACAACCATGATCTTTTCCCTTCGGAAAAAGATGATCACTGATCAACATGATGCCTGACTGATGTCTGATATA
>NC_044506.1:9411950-9414450 GCF_902362185.1 Chanos chanos | reverse complement strand
CTTAAACAGCTCAGCCAGGCAGGAGGCCAGAGCTGACATCTGCTCTGCTGAGTCAAAGTCCTCCTGATAGAGAGATTAGAGGAGAATACTTATCAAATACAGGAACAATCGTTTCCAGTGACAGAGTCTGAAATGCTGACACGGGTTGTTTTGGTTCCTGACGTTTTCTGCAGGAGGGAGTCGTTATTACGGGTTCGTTACCGAAAAACGACACAAGCTCAGACTTTCCCCAACATGCGAAAACCATCGATCCTCACCTCTAAAATCAGATCCACGATTTCTTGCATGACCTCACACTGTGCCTCCGTGTCACTGAGAGAGAGAGAGACAGAGAGAGAAAGAAAGAAAGTGTGTTATATTTCTTAGCTGTGGTAATGCCATTGTGTGATGGGGAGAAAAAAAAAAGAGTGAATTATTGGTTCACTCCCTCACCTCCCTTTCTGTAACTGTAACACTTTCTCCTTCAGAGTTTCCTCCAGCTGGTCCACGTACGGAGTGATGTCAGCAGGCTCCTCGATGAAAGTCTCCTTGATTTGGTGGAACCTGAATTCACGTTTTTTACCTGGATACATCAAGACACACAATTGGACTAAAACCTTAACTGTAACAATAAATTACCACAACAGTCAGCAGTTACATCTGCGCCTGCAAGGAACTACAGACAGTTCAGGTAAAGTAGGAAGGCTAAGAATTTTAATCTGATACTAATAAGATTTTGTACTGCACTCTGTCTCAAAATAG
Source organism: Chanos chanos (assembly GCF_902362185.1). Lineage (NCBI taxonomy): Eukaryota > Metazoa > Chordata > Actinopteri > Gonorynchiformes > Chanidae > Chanos > Chanos chanos. Next base: position 9,413,709 of record NC_044506.1, on the reverse strand, counting down.
GCTGTGCACTAAAATTATGAATAATTATATAGTAAAAGCACATGCGCATACAGTCATGCTTAATGCGGAGCTCATATGAGCACGCTCCTGATTGGCTGTTCTCACTGTGACATAAACAGTGTCATTATTTGGAGTGGGATGACTACAAAGTCAGTCTGGAAGAATCACTCAGAACCTGTTGATGGGTTTACGGATGTTCTCATATTTTACCTTTATTGTTCATTTCCTCCTCATCATCGCTGAAAGTAGCGTCTGTGTTGTCATAGCAACCGTCCTCTTTGTCTAGCACATGATTGTCCATCTCCAAAGGAACAGACTCTTCCATTTTCACTGAAGAGGTCAAAGAAATGGCTCACTGATTTCATTTTAAACAGAGAAAACTATGGACATACATCCGTACATCTATGTCATCTAGATTAATAGCTACCCCATGTCATTGACTATCAAAATCCTCAAATCTGGTACTCCATAATACTTTTAATCATACCTGTTACCACCATAACTTTCCACACACACATACACACAAAATAATCAAGTGCAGTTTTACATATTATACCTTCAAATTACAGAAGTATATTATACCAGCTAAGGTAACTTGACTGAGCTTGACATGATGTTTAAACTTTCTGAATTTCATTTTGTAAGCTTACAATACTACACACAGACTGGGTTCTGGAACTCTGAGAATCCATGCTGAGAACCTGTGAAGGTCTTAGAATGTACTAAGATTCTAAGCATAGACAGTTGAGTAAAAGTCAATGCTCATGCATATGGTACTGCTGTGGTGATGCTGTGTGTGATCCTGACCTTCAGTGGGAGGGGAAGGAGAGCTGCAGAACTCAGGGAAACGTTCTCTCAGCATGGAGCGCAGCTCTCGGTCCAGTTTAGGGTTATCAAACAGAGGAGCCAGGTGGCTGCAGCCAGGGGGGGAAACACACAGAATATCAGCCAATCGTTTTCAACCCTGGGAGCTTTGTAATTAGCACAGTGTATTGAATGCTTCTGGCATATGGGAAGGTTGGTGTGGTTTTGTGCATTGATATGTAGTATGTGACTGCTTGTGTGTACATGTGAGTGAGTTTGTCTGAAGTGAATGCAGGTGTATCTCAAAAAAAAAAAAATGTTTGTGAGTGTGTGTGTGTGTGTGTGTGTGTGTGTGTGAGTGTGTGACTCACGCCAGGACTCTCTTCTCCATGATGAAATTAAGAGAATTAAACACTCCCTGGCGCACCTGGCTCTCCAGGGGTGGGAAGAAATTAGGGATGATCTGAGAAAGACAGAAAGAAAGAAAGAAAGAAAGAAAGAAGAGAGAAAGAAGGAAGACAGAAAGACAGGAGAGAAGCGAGATATGTAAACCATTACTACTTTAAAAGATGTTTAGATATGAGATGTTTCTGTATGATCATATTCTAGCTGAAAATATGCGCAAATTCAAAAGCTTTTCAGCTTTCATTGCAATACATAAAGTTATCACACACAAAGCAGTTACCACTGTGACCGAGTCTCGGAGTGAACCTAATAACTGCACCTTTAACACTGTCAAACTGATCTGAAATTTAAAAAAAAAAAAGTACATTAAAGAAAGCACTCACTCGACACATGAAGTCCAGTAACGTGGCCGTGATGGCTGGATGGGGCTTCATGGAGTGATGCATCACCAAGATAGCCGGCTCTGAGAGAGAGAGAGAGAGAGAGAGAGAGAGAGAGAGGAGAGAAAGAAAAATTAGAGCCAAAAGCAAATTAGAGCAAAAAGAAAAAG
>NC_044506.1:9386950-9406950 GCF_902362185.1 Chanos chanos | reverse complement strand
AAACATTTTGGTTGAACACAGGTTTTCACTTTCAGTCGATAACTGCAGTTCTGGAACATAAGACGCCTTGGTTTAACTCTTTTTAGTTCTGATGAACTCTTTTTAGTTTTAGTCTTCCATAAAATATCAAATGCACCTGCTTTAGAATATTAACTATTTTCCTTCCCAGTATCATAAGCTCACTAGAACAGGCGAAGAAATATAATAAAAATAGATACTTTTTTTTTTTTTAAAGTGGAATATTTAGCACCATTCTGTGCCCGTTTCCAGTCATTTATTTCATATTCAGTACACTTAGACAGGTGTATTTGATGGATGCCTGTGAAAGTTTTCTGCCCATGCATGCCTGTTAAAGGCAGGGTCTAGCAACCCTGAAAAGTTCATTTTAATTCTTTATGGCTCTCACAAGAGGGCCAGATTCTGAGCCTGCGATGAGATTAGTTCCCCATCCACAGTTTTTACAACCATAATATAGGGTGATCCAAACTGCCTTCAAAAAACATCAGGAGCAAAGTTATTTGTTCAGTGTTAGAGCTCACATTACCGACCAAGAACCAAAGGTCAGCCTTAACAAATGTTCTCTTTAGTGTGATAACATTATTAAACATTAAATTGTTCTTAGTTTTGTTGATCATTGATCAGACTTCATTGACTTACCTTCAGGAATTGTTCCAAGAGAAAACAGAACAGCTATGCAATACAGTGAGTTTCTGGGGTTTTTTTTTTTTGACAAATTAAATACATTTGTTTCTTTACTTATACTGCAATTCAGTCAAATTTATTGTCACAGATAAACACCAGTACACGGTACATTTTACATGGATTTCCATCCTCTTTTCCTATGTATCCTTTGAAACAGGAGACTTGCTGGGAATCTATTTTTGGACCAAAAAGTATGTTGAATAGGAGCACTACTGAACTTAAACAAACTGTTGCCTTTCAAACCCATCTTTCAGCTCTTCATATTAGCAATTATCCATGTTTTTCCCTGAGATCTGAACAAATCTATTTACGCTACACAGCAGTTCTATGAGGCTCTACAACCTACTGTTGGACATTTTAGGTCTGAGTGAAGATATTTCAAAAATAATCATTTCATCATAGCTTTAGTGATATTTACAATTTTATTTTATTTTATCTTTATGTATTTATTTGTTATCTTTTTCTTTTTTACATAATTTTACATGACCAAAAAAAAACATCCCATCTCCTGAACCCACCCAAAAATTCAACAAATAAAACAATTTTGAACGCATTAGTTCTAGATACTTCTGTAAGGGACATTTCATACCCACAACCGTAATCCCCTAGTTCCAAATGACAATATAAGATGACTGAAATGAACATATCTTCATAATCCAAGCACTTTGTCTGTGAGGCAGAAACCACAAAACTGCTTGTTGACACACAACTAGCTGAGCACCCTTTCCTGCAGTTGCAACTGCAGGTCCCTGTGGTAATTAGCTAGAGCTATTCTGAGCTGTGGTGAAAATAAAACAAAATGAAATTAAATTAAAAAAAAGACTGGGCACTTCTTGGGTTAGGCAACTTCTCTGCTATGTTCAGTACATTTGGCATGACATTGTACATTCATGAAACAAAACAGACATCTGGATAATTCGGGGTATCCATAAAATCCATCCATAAAATGACTGTGGTGAAACAGGGTGATGTGTGTGTTTAATACGATGCGGTTGAGCGTGGATTGGTGATGGTTAACTTCAGTTGGGTTGTACCACTGTACTTCATTTGTGTTGCAGTGAACTGACCTACCCAGCCAGTGGTGCTACTCCTCTTCATGGAGAGAACAAACAGTGAAGCAGTTACGTAGCTCCGTTATTCAGTGCAGCACAAACTCATACACTCAAAGGCTGACAGTTTGATGTTGCTGCTGGGCTTTGAGGGAGTTTTTTTTCCCCTCCCAAGTCTGTAGAAGTACTTCCTGCAGTGTTTACTGGTTAAAAGAAATTCATTGTGGCATAAGATAAAATCATGTAAACATGACAATGTGATTACAGGTCAACAAAATCTCTCCTGGGATTTTGTGAAGGTACCTTGCAGTATTGTATTTAGTGTAGTCACAATTTTTTATTTTTATTTTTTTCACAATGGGACAAGTACAAGCACACGAGAGAAGCTGGTATTTACCAGGTAGTTCCTGATATTTCTTATTATATGACACATTTTTATGTGTTAGCTGGTCATGATTCGAGGAGGTATCCTGATATATCCTATCTTCAGGATATCTTCAGGATAATGTTTGCACAATTTAAGTCAGAGTCAAGAAACCAAATCCAGATTAAGTTGAATGTTGTTATTATGGTTCTCCAACTCAGGAGAGATTTTTTTTTTGGAAAAAAAAAACAAAACAAAAAACCCCAAAAAAACTAAAAACAAAAACCAGGGCTCAAGTCATGCTAGAGTGAGGCTAAGCTCATTCTGCTACACTTAATCATCACACAAACATAAAACGGATTCTGACATTCTACCGCCTATTCATCTTCTTCCTGATACAAGGACAGTAGGTACAGTCTTCACGACTCTGCTACAGTCATCAGACAGTAAAAGCTGGGGATATCTTGACAACTGAGAGGTAGAACTGCTCACTTCTGCTCTACAAAATCGCTCTGATGAACTATCGAAAGCTGGAAGTGAGCTTAATCACATTTTGATTTAATAAATCTTTCCTTGATAAAAAAAAGATGAAATATTCACACCATTCTGTTACATTAAAACAACATAAAAGTGCAAGTGGTGTATCTGTGACACTGAGAGATACATAATGGATAATGGATCATGGCATATGGATCTTTTAAGACTTCTCTGTGGTTTATTATGGACTGTTGGCAGATGTGGACGTGGGTCATTGCTGCCTGGTAGGTAAACAGATGTGAAGATATGACCGGTCCTGCAGTTTCTGTGACATAAGAAACAGTGTGTTGTGATATCACTCAACAAATGAAACCTCTGCAAAGGGAAGCTGATGCAAAGTAACTCCAGCTCTGTATCCTTACCTAAGCAGTCTGAAAACCAATTAAAGGAACATAACGGGGAGAGAGTTTCCCCTTTCATTACATACTACAGTATCTGTGGATGAAGGCCAATACACGTACGCTGCTACTAAACTTCACAAAAGATTTTCTATTATATTCATTATCAAACTGATCAACAGAATGACAAGTTGAGTCACCAGACCACAAGGTGGCGATGTCCACCACCTTTGACTAGATCAGTAATATGCTGATGTGTGGTGCGACAGCAGTCATTCCTTGCTGAAAAGGACATTCTCCATTTGGTTGTCCAAATATTGTGGAAGTCACTGAAAACAGGATAAAGTTGAAAAAAAAGAAAAGAAAAGAAAAGAAAGTCTATACGTGATGGTTCACATAAGGACTGAAACCAAGGCAACAAACCTGAGGTTCTCTGTGAGTCACAATGGAAGGAAATTGTCAGTTCTAGAACTTTCCATGGGAGTATCAGTATACAATTGGTCCATTGCTGTTTCTGTACATCACTCCCTACGCCAACCCCTCTCGCTGTTATCCTGCAACCTCTGAGTGAGGTCTGACTGAAGTCTAATGTCTGTCATTTTCTCAACCTTTCTGAGTGGTTCTCTCGGCATTCTTCACATTGAAAGAGCATACACCTCTCTCTCTCTCTCCCTCTCTCTCTGTTTCTTTCTTCTCTCTCAGGCGTTATTCGGGGTGATTTCTCCCAGCAGCCAGTAGGTCCTCATCCTTCCTTTTCCTTTCATCTCCACATCTCCTCTCAGCTCCAGCTGAAAGTAGTTGAACTCCTCCAACACGGTGCGCGTGGCCTCTGACACATGGATTCTCAGAGCTGAGTGGGAAGAGCAGTTGTAGTAGATGAAGCTTTGACCTTCACTTGTTTTATCTTAAAACTATGATTAATCAGGATTCAGCTGAACATCAGGAGCGTATCTATCATGTGTTTTTTTCTCTTGGCAAAAATATAGAAGCTGCTTTTCTCTTTATTCCTCAAAACATCACCAAAGTAAAACCATGCCCTGCATCACTTGCATTACTCTATTTGAATGTACAAATTCATATACATTCGTTTACATACTGTCTAGTGTTGAGTTATGCTGTTGTATGGTCAAGCATACCAATGCATGCATTAGACCATGCTATGAAACCGTTCTGAAAAAATTTGTTCATGGTTTTTTTAACCAACTGGGATACTCTGAAACTGGTGCCTCACCTTCCCCATTAGATTCCATGCGTGAGGCCGTGTTGACTGTGTCCCCAAACAAACAATACCGTGGCATCTTCAGGCCGACTACGCCAGCGCAAACAGGACCTGGGATCACACACACACACACACACACACACAAGCAAACAACAATCACTCAACAGTTTCCATTTGCCTGCCAGAGACAAACACTCTCATTGACGCTTTTCGTTTGACTCTGTCCGATGCTAAACCACTTGTCTGTTTCCCTTTTGTTTGCTTTCCTGCCTCACCCTCTCACACTTTCACCCACACCCGAGACCTCTGCCCCTTGCCCGTCTCACCGCTGTGAATGCCGATGCGCAGACGGAGCTGTTGGTTGGGTCGGTGGCGTATCCTAAAAGAACGAACGGCTTCCAGGAGAGCCAAAGACATGCGCGCGATCTCTCGTCCGTGCAGTTTTCCGTTTCGCACCGGCAGGCCAGACACCACCATGTACGCATCACCTATTGTCTCCACCTGGGGGGCGCCGCACACAAGAACCTCAGCATCAGTTTCTTATCCAAATCTCCTCTTATGCTATGAACTTGAGGTGTATATTATAATCTGTGTGGTATGACATTGAGGTTTGCATGCGTAATAGCAAATAATTGCACCTTGTACACGTCGAAGTTGTCAATGATGGCATCGAAGCATGTATACAGGTCGTTAAGTAAGGTGACTACCTGAGAGAGAAAGAAAAAAACGGACAGAATTAGCTCTCTGTACAGATGGAGCATCTGACAACCTGGTGAAGCTGAATACGTCACAAAACTAGCATGAAGCTTAAAATGCGTACTCCTTACCTGCATTGGTGTGCTCTCTGCAGACAGGGCGGTGAAGCCCACAATGTCACTGAAGTAAATGGTGACAGAGTCAAAGGCCTCTGCTTGCACTGTCTCTCCTCTCTTCAGCTGCTCCGCTACGGAACTTTAGGACACACACACACACACACACACACACACACACACACACGTTCAGAGCCAACAGGACCAAACCTATGCCACACTGGCTGGCAGAATTCACAATAAGCGATTGCTGTCGGATTTCTGGAAGTTTGTGGGTGACAGAAACAGGCTGGTAGTGGACTCACTGGGGCAGGATCTGGTAGAGGAGGGCTTCAGCCTTGCGTTTCTCCTCATGGTAAGCCTGGGTTCTCTCCTCCACCAGTTCCTCTAGATTATTCGCATACTGCTCCATGCGTGACAGCAAGTTATCCAGGATATTAGAGCCATAGCCCCTGTAGGCAGAGACAAGAAAGGTCAGGAGGAAAAAATGGACAGAAAGTGAGAGGTAAAGAGAGAGCAAGCGTGATACTCTATCTGCACATTAAGATACTGGTATTGCTACATGTAGATCAGAGCAAATCTGTGTCACATTCATAAGTAACATTACTAATGTCTAGAGTGAATCTGACCATTAATACATTTATATGAGCACTTAAAATACGAATAGATAATTGAGTAATATTCATAAACAAAACTGAGGTTATGTAACTGAACCAAAATGAAGTTATGATTATGACCGAACAGCAATTTTCCAGGTGAGGGCATGTCGATAAGAGCTAATAGCTATCTAAACAACAGTACAGTAATTGGAGCAAATAGACCTGACCTACATCTAAGAGGACGGCCAAGTGAAATTTACCTTTAAATAACTAGTTAATGTTACTGACTAATTTATAACAGAAGAGATGGTGTCACAGACATGACAGACGTGTTCTGGATGATGATTATAGAACTGTGCAGGTTTTTTTTTTTTGGACTTTTTTTTGACCTGTTGTGTTTGCGCAGTAAAAGTTTTATCTGGCTGAAATCTGGTCTCTCACAGGGGTCTTCAGCCCAACAGCGCTGCATAAGCACACCCAGTTCCTCACTGTGACTCTGGGCACACAACAACGGACGCAGGTACGGCCACCTCCCCTCCTCCACACGCTCAATAATCTCTGCAGAGTGAAAGTGAGAGAAAGAGAAAGAGAAAGAAAGAGAGAGAGAGAGAGAGAGAGTACATGCAGAGAGAGAGAGATAAAGAGAAAGAGAGAGTGTGAGAAGCAGAGAATTGTAGAGGTAAATGAGAGGGTGAGAGAGTGGACAGAAACAAGTATAAGCAAGAAAGAAACTGCATTTTAAATATTTAATATGTTAATTCTGGTGTACACCCACACGTGTGCGCACGCATGCGCACACACACACACACACACACACACATATACCTACCAACACAGTCTCACACATGCCCACATATACAAAGCAATTCATTAACACAGAAGCACATTCTATGAGGTAATTATCTTTCAAAAACAGAAACAACTCTAAACATGTTGCATTAGTCTAACAGCTCCGACTGAAAAAAACCCAGTCAAGTAGCATTCTCAGGTTATCATTTCTGTTTGTCAGTACAGCAGACCCACTGTGAGGTTTTCCAGGACACGAATGCTCATTACTAAAAGGGAACAAAGAGAGACGGGGAGGGAGAGAGAGAGAGAGAGAGCGAGAGAGAGAGAGAGAGAGCGAGAGAGAGAGAGAGAGAGAGAAAGAGCAAAGGTGTCTGAGACTCATTCACAGATGTTGAGCAGACCTGTCCTGGCTCATTCAATTCACAAGCACACCACAGTAATTAAAGAGCCCAGAGAGCGAATGAAGTCGCCATTGAGATGAGAAATCTGTAATGGCCAATGGAGGGTGTTACACACAACAGCGTGTCTTTCATTGTCCTTTAGTCTTATCTGTCTCTCTGTCCCTTCATCCATCCATACTTCTCTATCATTAGCATCTGTACTTTTAATTTCTGTCTCTGCACATACTGCCTCTGTCTCTCTTGAAACTGTCTCTCTTTCTCAACTGTCTCTCTCTTTCTCTCTCTCTCTCTCAGCCTGCCTCTCATGGTTCATGGTTCTCTCCTTCTCTGTCTTTCATTAGAGTTCCTGCGGCATTTTTTCATTACTTTCCTTCACTCCCTACTTTCATGCAACACAAACAAGTCTCCTCTCCCATGTTTGTTCTCTCTCTCTTTCTCTCTCCCAACCCTCCTCTTCTCTGCCCTTCTGTTAGTCACCTGTGGTATGCATGGAAAGAGAATGTTACTGTGTGTGTATGTGTGTGTGTGTGTTTGTACATGTGTGTATGTGTGTGTGTGTTTGTGTGTGTGTATCTGTGTGCACGCCAGAACAGACACTCTGCTGACAGAGGTGCAATGTAAATAACTGAATGAATATGGAAGCCAAAAAACAATTATTAAATTTGTAAATAAGCTACACTTTAACATGTTCAGACATGCTCTGTTAAATGAAAATGCTACTCATCCTGTCAGCTGAATCCCAGTGGTCATTTACAATCACAGACTGAATAAACCATTCACAACAACTTTTTACCCCTACCGTCTTTCACATACCAATTCTCTCTTCACCTGTGACTTTCACTTTTTGGACTCAGACAAACTAAACCAGTAACTAAATCATTCATTCATTTAGAAGATGAACGAACGGGCTTCTTATCTGTGGTGTCAATCCAAACTCAATTCAATGTCATGTGCTGTCATAAAAAGGAACTGCATAATGCAAAATACTAAACTGTAAGATAATATAATTATTTTATTAATTGATATAATTTTTTATCACTTCATATGAATATGTTTGTTACTAAACCATGAAGGTGATGTTATTTGGCCTTTATCGGAATACAGTTGAGAATCTGAGTTTGAGATCTTTCGTTGGACTGATGTGTTCTGGTAAGTTCTGACCTTTAGGACTAAGAGGAGGACTCTCCAGGTAGAAGACGCCCCTAAGAAGGGCCAGCTCCTGCAGGATGATCCCAAAACTGTACACATCCCCCTTCTGGGTCCCACTTGGGGGAGGACACTCTGCACGCAACAACTCTGGAGCGGTCCACAACTTCCCTACAGAGAGAGAGAGAGAGGGAGCAATCAGACATAGTTTAGAACATGCAACTGAGACAGACTGACAAACAAAACGTATATATCTGTACAAACAATTCTATTATCATATAATATACATCTTGATAATAATTACATGTATGCAATGAAATTTCCCTCTCTATGTGTGGTATGTGCATGTGTGTGTGCATGCGCATGCACGTTTGTGTGTGCGCACGTGCGTGCGTGTGTGTGTGTGTGTGTGTGTGTGTGCGTGTGTGAGTGGCTGCAATCACTCACGGGCATAGTAAGCATGTGTGTCCTCTATACAGGGTTCCTTGCGGAAACTGGCTAGGCCGTAGTCTGTGATCTTCAGAACAAAGCGACTGTCCACCACACAGTTAGAGGATTTCAGGTTGCCGTGGGAAACGATCACACTGTTGTGGAGAAATGTCATCCCCTGGATGGCAGAGAGGAGAGCCGCACTGTGCATTAAACTGAACAATCTTTTTGTATACAATTAATGACGAATTATTATACAGATACTTAACATACATACACATATTTATCAAATATAACTTTTGAAAACAACAGCATTCAGTTTATATCCAATTCACTCAGCTGTAAGGAGTGTTCCTTTAATATACGCTGGAAGTGTATCAAATTCTCTGAAGATTTTTGATAAATATGACATATACTGCATTACAGTCACGTACAATTCATCAGAACTACTGAATAAAATGATACAGGACAGTGTTGGTAGTACTAATGGGGCCTATACCGTTCTCAAAGCAATCATATATAATACCAATATAGCTCTCAACAGCCACACAGCACACTATACCCACTCACTGGGTCTGTACAGAGACGTTTATAATGAAAATAATGTGGGAACATGAGATGATTTTATGAACATCCGAATGAGTGAGAGAGCAGGATCGGCTGTGTTACTGGGAGGGGCAGTGGTGTCTGTGGTTGTTTTGATTGAAGCAGTAGACAAAAAAAAAAAAGGCATTCAATTCTGCCATTCAGGACGCACCTTAACAATGTCGTGGATTAGGGAGTACCTGAACATCCAATCTAACGTAATGCTTTCACTCTCCATCAGGTCCTGGGCCACACACACACCACACACACACACACACACACACACACACACACACACACGCATACACAATGCATGCATGCAATAACAGGGATACACACACACGCATGCACAAACACACACATATACACACAAACAAACAGACACACACACACATACACACAATGCATGCATGCAATATACAGAGATACACACATACGCATACACAAACATACACATATGCACACAAACACACACACACACACACACACACACACAAACAAACACAGAGACAAACGGAATAATTTAACCATCTGTTATGTATCATCACTCAGCCTGTGTCAAAGCAGAGCAGGTCACAATCAGGTCAAGGGCGAATAAGACTTAGTTTGCTTTCACATGCTAATATCCATTTCACACTATACTGTGGACACAGGTGCAGTTTGTATTCAACACATACAAAATGTGTTGAACTAATGTGTCTCTCATATTAGATTTAATGCCCAGCTGTAATGTTATGGTAATTTTATATGCAGTCTGTCTGGCTCTTTGTGAAGTTAAGGACAAATCTGAGTGCAACGAGACACACTTGAGGGGGTGTTGTGTGATTGGGTTTATGTGCGTGTTTGTGTATGAGTTTGTAAATGTAGTTACAAGGCAGTATGTCTTTTTTGTGTGTGTGTGTGTGTGTGTGTGAGTGTGTGTGTGAGTGTGTCTGCGTGCGTGTGAATGCATATGTGTGTGTTATGAGTGTGTGTTCGTGGGTATATGTGTGTGTGTGTGTGTGTGTGTGTGTGTGTGTTTGAACGCTACCTGCAGGCTGCCTCGGGGGCAATACTCAGTGAGGATGCAGATGTTGGGGGGGTCAATGCAGGCTCCAATGAAACGAGTCAAATGTTCGTTCTGAACATCACGCATCTGCACAGATCAGAGCATCACGATCAGCATCACGACAGTTCTATATCTATAATCACTTATCACCTTCAGTACCCTGTCCTCAGAGTCACATTCACTGAGAGCCATCCATTACCGAAAAATCTCTTTATCCATTCACGCGTTATCCATTCAAGAAACATCTCTTATCTTTTACTTAATTATGATGAGGATACTCAGCAAACAGTGGGACTAAACACACACACACACACACACACACACACACACTCACACACACACTCACATGTTTAAGCTCAAATAACACCGTCCTGGTGAGCTCGATGCGTTTCTTGCTGTTGATATATTTAATGGCTGTTAGGTTTCCCTGGAGAGGAGAGAACATTAACACACATTATTTTTCCTCTGCTCCCAATCTCTCTCTGCCATCTGAGGCTCAGCAGAGCACCACAGAGAGAGAGAGAGAGAGAGAGAGAGAGAGAGCGAAAGAGAGAGAGAGTGAAAGAGAGAGGGGGGCAGAGAGAGAGAGAAAGAGAGAGAGAGTGACAGAGAGAGAGAGAGAGAGAAATTGAAAGAAAGACACAGAGAGGGAGAAACAGAGAATGAGAGTGAGAGAGAAACAGACAGAGAGAAAGAAAGAGAGAGAGAGAGAGAGAGAGAGAGAGAAATTGAAAGAAAGAAAAAGAGGGAGAAACAGAGAATGAGTGAGAGAGAAACAGACAGAGAAAAAGAAACAGAGAAAAAGAGAGAGAGAGAGACAAACAGACACAGAGAAAGAGAGATCTTTCTCTAAAGATGTCAAAAGAAGATTTATAACAACCAGGGTGAGATGAGAACAAATTAGTTGGAGACATGAGTGAAAAATGGATTTTGTAGAATCTTGTCTTGTAAACAGACAGCAGCCAGAGGATGAGAAAATGCTAGGCTTGACTATGTATGCTAATAATAATTTAGATTTGTGAAATGTATATAGACTTGATTTAGTGGTCTTTTTGATTTACTGATATTGTTGGTTATGCACAATAACTGCATAAACAGGAGGACTCTTGTGTTCAGTGAACATCCTGTGTGAACTTCATTTACTGTTGTTTGGTAGTAACAACCTCTGATAATCTTACGGTACCTTGTAGTAACCAGTCTTGGTATAGATCTGAAAGTTTCCCTCCATGGTGATGAGGGAACCGTAGTTGGAGCCCCTCTGAGAGAGAGAGAGAAACAGGTCCACATGATACAGTGTTAATGAATGCATCTCTTCATGTGTCAAAATGGCTGAGTGAATGTGAGTGTGTGTGTTAGAGTATCTGCATGGTACTGTTTGTGTGCGCATGTATGCGTGTGTGTGCGTGTGTGTGCGTGTGTGTGTGTGTTGTATGCGCGCTATGTTGGCATGTTTATTTTAGGGTGTGTATAATGTGGATGTGAGCGTGTTTCCTGATGTGTGTGTGTCTGTGTGTGCAGATGTATAGGGAGTGAGTGAGATTTCCTGAACATGTGAAAATGAGTTTCCTCACTTCAGAAAGAGTCAAACAATTGCTTCAAGTGATGTGTTTATTACTTTAACTGATATGTGTATAAACCTGTTTGTGTATGTTTGAATACATATTTGCATCAGTGTATTTGAGAGTTTGTCTGTCTGTTCATGTTTGTTTGTGTGTGTGTGTGTCCTCACCAGTGACATTGTGAGCCTGCTACATGCCCTGCGCAGTGCTTTGTCCATGTTACATATCTGAATGTCTTCCCACTGTATCCTCCACAGCTGGGCAACCAACTCATTCTCCAACTTCAGCTTTCTGTATGGCAAAAGAGAGAGTAAGGAAGAGACACAGATAGAGAGAGAGAGAGAGAGAGAGAGAGAGGGAGAGTGTAAGAGAGAGAGAGAGTGTGTGAGAGAGAGAGAGAGAGAGAGAGAGAGAGAGAGAGAGAGAACAAACAAAGAAGGAGAGAAACAGAGAGGTATGGAAAAGTAAAGGTAACAATTGCATATGAGAGAAGACAAAAAATGAGGAGATGATTTGAGGAAAAAAGATAGGGTTAAAGAGACAGACAGGAAAAAAACAGAAAGACAGAGAAATAAAGACAGAGACAGAGACAGAGAGAGAGAGAGAGAGTATATCATAGTGGTTGAGATTGGGCACAGCAGTGAAAGTCCAGTGTTAGGGTATGTACTTCATTCTCATGAACTAACAAACCACAAGCACCATAAAGCATATCATTCTGCCAACACACAGATCATAAATCTGCCTACCAATCCACAACGGTCTACAGAGAACAGGGCAGCTTATTTGGAACATTTGGGGCAATAAATGTCATAGAGACCCAAATTTATTAATGTATTTTTATTGTATGAATGAGATAAAGAGAGAAATACAAAGTTCATATACAAACTACACTAATTTCTCCATATAATCTAGCATTCAAAAATACACTTAAACAATGGGTATACAATGATTCAGGGTTTTTTTTTGTTGGTTTTTTTTTGGTTCTAAATGAAAAACACATGCATGAAGGAACACACAGCACAAAGCACTGTTCATCTGAAAACACTGACACAAGGACATTCGCCGTCCAATAAAAACACTCGTAATACGATCATATAGACGAATAAATGAGAGGAAGAAATCAGTTGGCTGGCAGTCACCCAATAAGATTAATGTTCAAATGCAAGCTTTTACACGTATGTCAGGTTCTGTGAACATGTTTTATGTGGAGTACATTATGCAGAGTACTTTTCTATTGTCAGAGATCTTTAAAAAATGGAGTGTGTTTTATTAGGGAACAGAGCCGCTATATCCCAGCTTGTCTTTCTGTCCGAGTTGTGTTGGTCGGGCAGTAATCTCCCTGTCGAGCCATACGTGCGTGCACATGTGTGTGTGTATGTGTGTGTGTGTTTTCGTTTGTGTGAGTGAGAGACAGGAAGAGAGAAAGAGAACGGGAGAGAGACAGGGTGAAAGGGAAGGGAAAAGAACAAAGTGGAAAAAGGACAGAGAAAGAGAGAGAGAGACAGAGAGAGAGACAGATAGACAGATAGGTAGACAGAATGTAAGAAAAAGAGACAAAGTGGGTTTTACAAAAACAAAAAAGAAAGAAAACGTAGGAAAGACGGTAATGGTGCACGTAAGAAAAGGTCAGAAATTGTGGCAAACAAAAAAAAAAGGAAGAGAAAGAGTGTGAGGAGAGAAAGAATGAAAAGGTGGAGAGATGTCAGGACCTGAATACCCTTACAACACATAATAATGAGCAGAGAAGGAGAGACAGGAGGCGACCTGCACGGGGCCATCACTAACCTGTAAATGAAGACTGTGATGGTGACGATGATGATGAAGATAAAACACACCACTATCGATATCATCTGGGGCATTTCAACCATCTCTGGAAAACATAATCGAAACACAAGGACGAAAAATCTTAATGTGACACCACATCCACAACACTGCGCTGATGCTTTCTAGAGGTTTCCGAATGCAGTGCAGTAGTTCTGGACCTGACCGCTAGAGTACAGTTCTCTGTGAGGGATTGTTTGGACATTGTTTAAATTCATTTGTTTAGGCTTTACTTTGACCTCTTATCTGCATCCCTGGTTAAACAAACAACCACCTTTCTTTGACTAAGATAGATTAATTCCTCATTCCGCTTCAAATATCTAATAACTGCATTAGGGGCCATGAAAGACAAACATGGGTGAAGAACAATTAATAGCTAATGGTTACAGAGTGAGTCAGATCTGATACCACATACCCAGTGCTGCACAGATGTTTTCTCTGTGATGCTATGCTTTTAGAGGTCAGATTGAAATAGGGTATCTCATATTAACTGGCACAGGACTTAACATAAAACAGGCTGACACACTAACACTCCTAATACTTTTGGTCATCCACTCAGCTAATCCCCATCACAAAAAACACCAGCGGACGCAAGTTTAGTTTTGACATTACTGCACTTTTGTTTAACTTGGCAGAACTGTTTCGTGCAAATTTAACCTGCGAATAAGTAATATTTGACTTAATTTCTTTATATTTTAATTTCTTTTCCATGTTGAATCAATGCTAAATCAAAGGATGACGCTAAATTGATGTGACATCACAAAGTGACAATCAGTAAAGTACTTTGTCGAAAAGGACAAAAACTGGGCCAAGTATAAGTAAAACTGCTTAGTCATTCCTGCAAGACAAACGGCCAAACACTGTGTGACTGACCTTTTCAGGCGGTAATGAGGAACTAATGTGGAACATGTACTTTAATGAAGAGTACTGTATGTACTTTTATGGAAACAAAGCACTCTCACATTTACTGATATGTAGGGATTAAAACTAGTTTCAGTAGTAGAGTTACAGATTCAGATTATAACGTGTCTCTCTGGTGATCAGCAGTGGAGAAAAATAAGTGCTTTATATCAGGGCAACTTTCTAAAAATCTGAAAATTTACCCCAAATTACAGTATCAAGGCTAATTTGGGAAAAAAAATTCTTCTACTCAGATTCAGGTAAAAAGAGATGTGGCTGTTCCAAGCTCTACATTTATTTTTGCTTTGTTATCTGTTTTAGATAGCGTTTCATATCTGTTTAAGAAACTGTTTTGGGGCTGGGAACATACCATATGTGAACATTTACAAACAGTTCCTGGGGTTTGTGTACTCTACTGATCAATCTGTTTCTATGAAACAAATGTAACAGCTCAGACAAAAAAGTATTTCTGGCATTATGGTAAGCAACAAAAAAAAAAAAGTATTTCTTATATAGGCTGCTGCATATGTGTGTGTGTCGTGTGTGTGTCGTGTGTGTCGTGTGTGTGTGTGTGTGTTTGAGTGTGTTTGTTTGTGCGTTTTTAATATTCATGTAGATTTTAAGCTGGGTGAACTTAAAGTAAAGGAAAGTAAAGATATTTCATTCTTATTACACATTTTAATGAAACTTCACTTCATCGTTTGTGAGTACTGATTATGCTTTTCAACACTACAGTAATAAAATACCACAGTAAGTGATCTGATATGTGAGAACCACACAGAACAGATACATTGCATCATCATTAAGCAGGTCATTAAGCACCAGTTCCCAAACTATATTAGTGGCTGCCCTCTATGGAATTCTATTACATCAAACCTGTGAAACTGTAAAATACTGATACTCCCTCTCACTCAGAAAGACCTTTTTTTTCCCCCCAATCTATGAATGTAGTCTTCCTAACATAAGCCAATAGCACAGCCTTTGGCTGCAGTGCCACTGAATTGCTGTTCATCCACATCAGAGGTTATCAGACCTGCAGTATGAAAAGAAAGGCATTGTATGTGTTTCTAGCTTTGATATGTAAAGTAGCGTGTCAACAGTCCCCTTCCTCCACTCTCCTGGTGCAGCCACTCCAAATTTATCCCCCTTCTGAACTTTTTTTTTTAGGCCGACATGATAAGAAACATGAGCTCTGGCACTGGGCTTTTTTCTTGCAGGCATACTCTCGTATCCCGCTGTTTGTGCCTCTGGTCTGATTACGTCAGTGAATCTGAACAACACCTCTCTCATGTCTGTCCAGTGAACATGGTCTTGTCCAGGATGCGTGGCGTGTGTGAGAACAAGCACCAAGAGGTCGGTTTGCTTTCTTTTGCCTGATAATTATCACAACCACGACTGATTACAAACATAAACTAAGACTGCAGTTTTAAAACAACTGTATGCACTCCAACAACAAGAGTTCTAAATCTCTTTATCTAGCAAAGCTGTTGCAGGTTTTTTATTGTGTGTTTTTTTTCTTTTTTTGCAGAATTGTGTCAGAACTCAAGATTATTACGCTGCAATGAGAACAGTTGTCACTCGCCTCGTTGCTACAGAGATGACCCTTGGTCCTATGTAAAAATACATTTCATTTGACATTTGATTCTTA
Organism: Chanos chanos; assembly: GCF_902362185.1. Taxonomy (NCBI): domain Eukaryota; kingdom Metazoa; phylum Chordata; class Actinopteri; order Gonorynchiformes; family Chanidae; genus Chanos; species Chanos chanos. The sequence continues at coordinate 9,391,007 of NC_044506.1, read as the reverse complement.
TTCTTTTAGATGGACGTTCTACTGCCGTACAGAGACAACACGAATCTTTCTTTTTTTTTTCTTTTTCTGAATGCCAGTGGACAGAGTGCCAGAGTTTCACAGTCTGACTGGGGTCGCAGCCTTCCACAGAGATAAGCATGAGTAGATTTGCACAGTGTGTTTACAGCTTCTCGATTCTGTCTTTTTTCTCTCTCTCTCTGCACTGATAAGAAGCCCAACATTAAGTCATGTTAAGAAATCATGCATGGGTAACCACACGTGGTATTCACATTTACATTTTAATCATCAACAGAAATATGACATGCATATGCAGCATCTCTATATATAGAGGGGTTTTTTCCATTTTTACTTATTTATTTATTTATTTATTTGGGAAGAGATTATCAGTGGAAATACAAGTGCTGTGTGAACAGTATGTCACACCTGCTCCCAGTCAGGTCTCCGCTCACTCTCTCTCAGTGTGACCCCACTCTGCCTCTCCTGATTACTGAAAGCACCTGCTGCTCACTGATTCAATTACCCTCCCCTGTATATACAGGACTCTATGTCAGTTACCCCCATCTGAGGACCTGAGTGCTTATCACACATTCTGAGCCACTGGTTCCTTGTTAATCCAGATTTCCTTCTTTGAGTGTCTAATTTTTGCCTGAATCATCTTTGGTTTCTGAACTTTGTTTGACGGTTTGGATTTGGTACTACCTCTCTATCGATTCTACCTGTTCTTATTGATCCGGACCTGCTGATCTTTGTCCTATGCTCTTGGATTATGTTTTCAATTTGTGTAACCTTTCCTGATATAGTCATTGTCACTCTGCACTTGAAGCCTCAAAGGGCTTCATGACACAGTAACTGAATCCTCCTTAGACAGTGAGCAGTCTAACTGTGTTTCCTAAATTAATTTTATTTATTCTCAGTTTTAGAATATCCTATCACTTTATGCATGTTTCAGCCATAATCAATAATTTTACATAATAAAACAACCAATTTTTGTCTTTAGCTTATAGCTAGATACAGCTTAGAGCTGTTGTATTTTACAAATCACTAAAACCACGTCTCGACCCCAGATCAAAACTACTCCTGCGACACTTCTGAAAACACTGCACGTATAAGGTTATAAAAATAATCAAAGCTTTGGTTTTTATTCAATCTGTGTACACCTAAACAAAGAGGACTAAGGACTTGCGGTTTTATTTTTCCTGGATTAACTAAGATCCCACAGGTGACTGATTCAGTTGAATATTAGAGACTATCAATCCGGTCATCTCTGTGTCAGTATTTTACAACAGACAACCATACACCATATGCACTCCTCTCTGCCCTCAGCTGAGTCTGAAGACAAATTCACTCTTATGAAATACCTTGAGATTACATTTCAAATTTTAATTTTGTTTATATCACACATATTTAGTTCTGATAGTCAAAGTGGGAGAGTGTAGGCTTCACGTACTTGCAACACATGCAGGGTTGTCGTTCTTAAATCCACACTCAGGGATGTCGGGAGGGGGAGAGCCCCCCGGCCACTGGACCCTCCTCCCCGGCTGATCCACCATCTCTTTCTTACTGCCATTATATACAGCCACAATCTGGAACACACACACACACACACACACACACATTTTTATTTATATCTCAGTGGGGGACTCCCACTGACTCCCACTTTACTGTAACTAAAGAAAAATAACCTTTCCTTCACCCTAAGCTTAACCCTAACAAAAGAAATATTTGAACACTTTCTGTTTTACAAGTAAGAACAGTATCTCTTAGAAAAACACATTTAAAGTTGTGGGAATCACCAAATGTCCCCATAAAACCAACACTTGTTAGATGTTTTTATTGTCATATGGATGTTTGGTCCACACTACTTCACAAAAACATGGTATACACACACACACACACACACACACACACACACATATATATATATATATATATACGCCCCAGGGCTATGAATGAGTCAGATCAAATGAAGGGGAAAGTATGCATTAAATGTGCCACAAATACACACAAATGGACACAATATGTAAAATTAATATAGTGTAAATATATGTATAGTGTATGTATGTGTGGTATGTGTACGGTATATATGTACAGTATCCCGGTCTAACACACCTGTGTAAGCCAGGCATGGGCTCGACAATTAGCTGCTGAGTAGAATAAGGGGTATTAGACCAGGGAGAGATCGAAAATATACAGTAATCTGTGCTACATGACATTTCTGTATGTCAAAGCATGTTATGGTGACCCAGTGTGTGTTGAGCTATTTATGAAAAGTGAAGCTGCTTTAAATATAACCTCTTCTCCACATGTAGATGCAAAAAAACAACACAGACCCTTCTTCATACAAACACATAAAGAGCTATCCTCTGTTGGCCCTTCTTCACTGTTTATTCACATAAAATAAATGATGGCAATACTTGGGGTTGTTTAAAGTGGCTGAGAGCTTTTTCTTGTGACCGGTGCTTGTATGATGAGGGTTGTAAAACGGGAAATACGGGCTGTTTGTTTGGTTCCTCAGCAAAGTGTGTTTATCTGAGTCACAGATGCCTGTCCGGTAAATAAGAACTGAGTCTTTGTGTATGTTTGTGTGTGTGTGTGTGTGTGTGTGTGTGTGTCTGAGGGCATATTACCTCATACACTCCTGTTTCGGTATCAGTCATATCCCACAGAGCAAAGTCTGTCTCCCGATCACCATCCTCATCTATCTTAACAAGTCCAGTTACACCTGAGAGAGAGAGAGAGAGAGAGAGAGAGAGAGATTTACTTCAATAAGTAGCTTGTACTGTGATAGGTGATGAAAACACACAGGCTGGAGGTAAACGCTTGTGTGCACCTGATACAAATCTTAAAGTCAGTCAAGACGACTGGTAGGCAGCTTAATGGTAGCTTATTCCTCTGTCCACTAATTCGGAAGATGTATGTGATTAATTTACACTTAGCTGCTATCCAGACTGACTGAGCAGATTTGTCAAAGCACGACAACAGAGGAAAAGTCTTGAGCTGTGCAGAATAAAACAGAACCAACAGTCAACGGCACACGTGAGCTTTAGATGGAGCTTTCAATAATGCTCTGTTGATTTACAGAGAAGGCAAACGCTTCAAAGAACACAGTGTCACGACTCATGTCTAAGAGATATTTCCCTGTCGTAGCACATCTAAGCCCTAAGTACGCAGACACAGCCGGGACCCTGTGCAACAACCCCGCATGTGGCGGCTTAGCGACGACACTGACTTATCCACTGGCCTCATGAACCGTCTGTGCAGGAGCCAGACAGACCCGGGCCCAGTTAACGACGGGGAGTTAGCAAAACCGAGAGCGCTGCCATACACAACTACCCGACGGTATCATTTGGGTCGTGCGTGAAAAGCCATTTCAGATGTCGGCAGGTGGTAAATAAACATGCTTTAAATGACCACAGGGAGCCTCTTAAGGTAAACTGAGGGAAATTTCTCCACGCATATAGCCACCGCTGAGATTCTTCCGGAAGACATGATTTCTGAGTGGTTTCTGAGAGCTTACACAATCGCTCTGCCTAATGTCTAACTGTGATTTTTTTTGCTCCTGTTTGTATACCATTTACCGCAAGGCACCAGAAGTTAAGCTTCTTCATTCTTCACCTTCTACGCTACAGCATAACTCTTAAACCACTCAGCTCTCTGTTGTGTAAACCTCAGCAACTACACACAGGATTTGAGGTTTTGCTAAGCAGAAAAAAAAAATCTGCTTAATGTGATACTCCAATCACTTTCAAAAGTAAATTCAGAAAACACAGGCAGGAACAGTTGTTGAAATTGGTCTGCGGGCAAGAACCTTGCTATTCTCAGTTTTTCTATCAGCTCCTAATTCTAACAGCGTAACGAGCTTCGGTGCTCTGGCTTTCTGGCTTCCCGCTAAGGGCATTGTTTCAAACTGTTTGAGTGCCTCACACCTTCTGAGAGCGCTGGGAACTACGAGAGACGTGTCTGGTAAGCAGGAACCTGAGGAGCCGTCGGTGAAGGTGTTCTGGTCTGTCTGATATAGCGTACACACTTTCCCTCAATAGAATGCCATGCACAGACA
>NC_044506.1:9346950-9384450 GCF_902362185.1 Chanos chanos | reverse complement strand
ACAGGACAGCTTTTTAAAGCTCTCTGTATTGCTGCAGTGTCTCCTGATGTCTGTCACTGTGGCCCCTCCTATTCTGAAGCTCATCTGCCAATCAATGCCGAGGTCAAACGCCCCAAGCCGCTGACTGACGCTGCAGCACGCCGGCTTCTACCATCGTCGTCCAAATCAATCAGGATTATATAGCTTTATAAATATCACAATAGTCCTGTCCCATAGAGCCGTTAATGATGTGTCAGTCACAGTCCATGTCCAAGGAGCCCTGGAGCTCTCTGGAGCCTGTGGGCTGTAAACTTCTGACTTTAATTAAAAGTTCGTTTGATGATGTTCTTCTCTGCAGCCGCTTCAAACGTTTGTTTGGTGAGTTTCATCAAAGCTTTCCATCGATGATACGTGATTCATCTTCCCTTGCTGTCCGTCGTCAGCGGAATAAAGCGTCCGCTCTGACGAAGGCGAATTTGCTGCCGTTTTATTCCTGCTGTGGCTGAAACGCACAGAGGTGTGTGCGTGTGATCTCGTACGCTTTAATTATACCAACACACAGACACTTCACACGCTGAGTTTTCACACTCAGACCTTTTCACGCTGAATTGTGTGGAGGAATGAATGAGAATATAAAAAGTCTGCAGGATTAAATAATAATGTTGTCACAGAGCACGAGTGGAGGGCAATTTGGCCTACTCCTAAATGCAAATATCTATGTTATTTAAAGAGAGGGAGCTTACACATTTTGACATTTGGACCCATTATTAGGCCTAGCTGCTAGTAAACAAATCATGAGTGTGATTTTCAGCAAAGCCAGTCTTTATGATTATTTACATTCAGCGCTTGATTTACACAGTATTTAAGATTATTTACGTTCAGTGCTTGGTTTACACAGTATTTAAGTCTACTTATGTTCAGTGCATGACTTACATAGTATTTAAGATTATTTACACTCAGCGCATGACTTGCACAGTATTTAAGATTATTTACATTCAGGGCTTGCCTTATAGTATTTATTTACGCTTAGTGAATGACGTACACAGTATTTAAGATTAATGACGTTCGATGCTTGACTTACACATGCTGACAGAGGAAGAGGGGCATTACATCCTGTGAATGCAGATGAGCACAGTGTCGATGTACACGGCAAAAATGGAAAACATGCGCTGGCTAGGTCTTTTCTTTTTTTAATTAAAGGCTTTGATATTAAACAAAAACATTTATTTGGAAATTCATTACTGATAGATCAAGCAATATGAATAGAGTATTAAATCTGCCTTGTTTTATTGCATTTTAAATTGGTACAGAAACAAGCTTTTGGCAGACAAAGAAACTAACCAAAAGCTTAAATTGGTGAAATAAAAAAAAAAAAACCTGAAGTACCGACAAACCTTCGGGGAAGCATTTTAAAGGCTCTTTAGTACAAAAGGGTGAACTTGCCCCTTAAATGTGTTTCATAATGTTCCTGACTCAAAGGAGGTTCGAGAGTAACATAGTGTTTAACGCAGTCTTGTTTGAGAACTGCCAGCACAAAAACACATGTACCCCAATAAAACACACACACACACATTGGAAACATATGGCATGGATTTGAAAGTCCTTCTTTTTCCAACTGCATGCGGAACAACGTTATCTTATAATGTCACCACAGGGATTGTGGGCAACCGTCAGATCATGGGAAGAAGGTTCTGGAACATAAAGAGGGGGCTTTGCTGGGGTGTGGGAATGGGTGAGACGATATAGTCCCAGTTTCAGTTTTTTGGTATCTAGGGAAAACCGACATGAAGGTGCTGAAAAAATATCCCTGAATCCTCCTGCTTTCTCAGGCCTAAAAGCAGAAGACTGTGTTTCTGAGAGAAGCTGAATTTGGTTTGGGATACCACGAGTGAGGAACATTCGGTGGTGGAACATACCCCAAACTTGGCTCTGACCATCTGAGGGAGATGTCATTAAATCAGTGGGTGGAAAAAGGGAACAGTAGTGCCACTGGGGGACACTGGAGTGCTCACAAGCACCCCATTCAAAGACCCTATCAGTATTAACTAAATACAATGACATTTTGTGAATGCTGAAGTGCCCGAGTGTGAGTGTTGTCAATAAAGTTTGACTATACACTACACAACACTTTGTCAATACCGATCCACTAGGATGGCACTCTTTTCACCATCGTTTTCCATTATATGGAGGAATGTTGTATGTTTTAGATGAAAGGAAGCTAAAAGAAAAAGCACTGGATGGAGGGGTGCAGAGGTTTTTGTTCCCCATGTTTCACACACGCATGTCCTGAGGGTGCAGAAATGGGAGCCATTTTGGCTCCAGTGACAATTCTTACCTTGTACAGCCACACTGCCGGAGGGGCGGCAGTCGGCTCCAATTTAAAACCCACTGTTTAGCCCGTTTGAGTTCATTTAACTCGTGGGAAATATTCCTTTTTAACAAGAGCTTTTCAGCTCCAAAGTTGAACAAACTGTAAGAAGGTGCTGTGATGAAGCAGACTGCCTTAAAATACATTTCTTTCTTTTTTTTTCTTCTCTCTTTTTTTTTTTACAGTGCATACTGATTTGTTGTTTCAAAAGGCCCTGTGCAAATGTTATCTGCTTCATCTCCCTTGGGAAAAAAAAGATGAATCAGTGATTTTCCAGTGACAACAGCTGTGACTAAGCTCATCTGAAAATAACAAGAATTATAATTTACCTATGGCCTCGTAACAAATAACTCAATTCCTTGTGCAACCCATGAGATGTATGGATAACTAAGCCTGCACACATTTACATGGGGTTAAGCCATTTAAATAGGCTGACTGATAGCTTGCTTCTGCGATGGTTTGCATTCCCAAGGCGATGTCACTGCAGGGAAACACAGAGAAATGGATCTTTGGAGCTGAGAGGCACTCCAGAGACTTGGGCTCTGAGGTTTTGGGTCGATAGTGGTATCGTGCTCGGTGCTGAATGGACTGCATTTACCATTGAATACTGCTGATTAGGACCTAAATGGAAACTCAGGTTCCAGCTTGAGCTTACACAAGGACAAGTGTGTGAAAAATAAAGACGGGGAGGTTGAGAGAAAGGGGCATGAGAGGAGAAAGAAAGACAAGAATGAGAGGAGCAATGCAAGTCTACTCATATGTGCCAGTTGTATTAGGGCGTGCATGCATGCGTGTGTGTGTGTGTGTGTGTGTGTGTGTGCGTGTGTGTGTGCGTGTGTGTGTGAGAGAGAAAGAGAGAGAGAGAGAGAGAGAAGTGTAAGCTTCAGGAGATATAGTCTCAAACCCTAGGATGCTTTGACTCTAACGCTGTCAGCGAAATAAACTCTCCTCTTTTCTAGCACTTCATACCGCATTGATTGAATCTGCACGTAGTGTGACTTTAGCCTCTTACTGAGAAAATCACACATTAGGTTTAAATTTACACTTCATGATGTACTGACAACCTCAGAGTTCCCTTTTCAGAACATTCTCTCTATTGTTTTTGATTAATCTTTAATAACCTACACTGACAGGGTTGTGTAACTTGGAGTTTGAGAAAAAACACATGTTTTTTTGTTTTTTTTTTCTAGCTCAATAAATTCTCAAGAGCTAAAACGATGGAAAACTACAGCTCACCCCCTGCTGAGAAACCCCATGCCTTTTCCTGAGTACCAAACGCCCCTACTCACAGGAAATGTGTGTCCATCAGGGGAAGTGACACGAGTTGGCCTCAGCTGCACGCGGAGGCTAATCTAATCACTGTGATGATGTGACGAGAGTGATTGACGGGGGGCAGTTAGCCTCTGATCAAATTCCATCTCCAAAGTAACACAAGCATGGCTGGTGGTGGTGGTGGTGGTGTTTAAAGGTGGGGGGCGAGGGGTACATAGATTTCGGAAGAGGGGCCTCTGGGGTGGATAAGCAGATGTCAATAATAGGAGGACGTGTGGTGGGGGGGGACACAGATGGGGGGTTGGTTTGAGAATACAGGATATCCTCATGAACAGAGAGAGAGAGAGAGAGAGAGAGACAGAGTGATGGAGTCCTGGTGGAGGAAGAGGAGAAGGAGGGTCTTTTACAATACACACCAAATGGCATCAATTTATGGAGAAATTTGAGAGGTCAGAGAACTAGGCAACAGGGATTACGCCACTGTGAAGAAGATCCCTTAACTCCAAAGGGACAAAGGGGGTGGGGGGAGGGGGGGCCAAAAAGAGAAGAAACAAATGATGATAGTTTAGATCAGGCTTGCTTTGATCATCACGCATCAGAGGGAATAAAGGGGCTTGTTTACATCCACAAACTCAGCGGAGGTGTGGCCCGAAACTGGACAGCAAAACAAAGGTGTTATTTAACTGTGGCGTGTATGAGGTGACCACTCAAGACCTGAGCTGACTTACAGAGAGTCTGCTGGCCGTTACGGTGTCTGACATTTCAGACTGCCAAATGACCGTGTGTGGTTGGCAAAGAAAGCAAGAGAGAAAGAGAGACAGAAAGAAAGAAAGAAAGAAAGAAAGAAAGAAAGAAAGAAAGAAAGAAAGAAAGAGGAGATAACAAGTACTTGAATGTCCTGCCAACTACACTACAACCTGGTCTGAATTAAGTCTGAGCAGACCAATGGTGTGTGCTAAACGTTAACACATGCGCTAACTTACAGCCAGAGCGGTTTACGTCAGGAACTGCACCCTCCGAGGACAGCAATGGGCTAAGGCAGGTTAGCTCCCTAAACACTACGGCAGGTGACACGGAGAGGTCTAGAACTCGCTGAAACTGTACACCGCTGTGATTCAGCACACAATGGGGCTCATGTTACCCAGATTCAGGGTCCGCAGTAGCCCTGCACTCGGACCCTACCTGCTGAACGCGCTTCCCACTCGATATTCGATCTGTCAGCTCAAGAGCAAATTAGCTCAGATTGTGACTGCTGCTCTCCAGCTGCTTAAGTTCTGTTTGTGAGCTTGACTGGAGACATTGGAAGAAAAACAAAAAAACAACAAAAACAAAAATAAAAACAGGACTGTCAAGCTCTGAATGTGCTTGTGGCCGTGACACCAAAAAATGTTGGTGAGGACAAAAGGGGTAAAAAAGGGATTTTGGATTCTCTCTCACACTCTTGGGCTATTCAGAGGTCAAACGGACACGGCAAAAATGAGACGATGTTGCTATTTTTAAAATATAAAGGCCTTTTAATTTGCTCACTTTGTGACTGCAGTGATGTTTTTGGATAGTGACTTTCCTCAGCCTACATTCCAGAGATAATCACCCACTCAACTCCAAAAGTTCCTCACGCTCTCGAAGAACGAATCACAATCCTCTATTTTTCCAGTTCCTTTAACTTCTTTAACTGCCCTAACTGCCCACCCCAAGATCAACTTGTCCTTTATAACCACATCATAATTTTAGTTTTAACTATAATCAAGCTAATCATTCTGAGACATTACATAATTTGTCTTAAACACAAACTTACTGATATGAAAACTACTTGGATATCAAATTAATCTATATCTGACACCACCTAAAATCCCTAGAACTTCAATATATTAACTCTTTTTAACTGTAAACAAATCATACTCCCTAAATAATTTCCCAGACCATTGTTAGCCTAGACTCATTTTATACTGTAAATATCTCTATTCTATGTGCTGGCCAGAGGAGGATGGGCCTCCCCTGTTGAGTCTTGGTTCCTCCCAAGGTTTCTTCCTCATATTCATTAGGGAGTTCTTCCTCGTCACTGTTGCTTTGGGCTTGGTCACTGGGGGTTTAGGCACTGAGCTCTGTAAAGCTGTTTTGAGACAATTTTTGATGGTAAAAAGCGCTATACAAATAAACTTGAAATTTGACACTATCGGCAAATGTAAATTCCAGCACAAAGCACACTGTCACAACCTGCACCGCCATTTTTGGACTTTTAGTTTGCCATGTCTTTGTGCTCCTGCTCTGTCTGTCTCCGCCCCTCACCTGTACCTGTTTGTCTCATTATTAACCTTGTTTAGTTTCAACCAATCCTGTGTTGCCCTGTTCAGTTCTCCTTCTATTTAAGTCCTAGTGTTTGCCTCATCCATTGTCTATCGTTGTTTGTGTTAGTTTGCACAACAGTCACGCTGCACCTTTTTGTTATTAGTTTGCACTTGTATTTTGGTCTTCATTTTAAGTAAAGTCTTCCGTTTGCCACCTTCAACCATCGTGTCTTGCGCATGGGTTCTGCACCACACCACCAGCGTGACACACACTTGCGCGTGTGCACACACACACACACACACACACACACACACACACACAAAGGGATTTCTCTGTACATCCATTCAAGCCCAGATATGAATACTCAAGCAAGAACACTCTAGGGATTATGGCTCTCTGTTTGACTCATGCTCTGAGACCAAAGGAGGGCTGACCTGAGTTCAGCCTAAGAGCCATATAAGATTTAAGACCTAGTGCTCTCTCTCTTGGGTAAAGACATACGGGGTCAGAACTGCAGTGGCCAGAGAAAAGAAGACGGTACTTAAAGTAATGAGGTTGAATTGAGTAACAGTATCAGCAGGTCCCTATGGGAGATGCACAAGTCTAGCCATTAATGACACTATTAGATGAGCATGATGCATGCAGTGAGGCATTTCTTTAACAATCCTCAGGTCAGTACTATTCTCTAAAGCATTGAATAAGCGTGTCATTGCGCATGTAAAAGGTTCTTATTAATGCTTATGACAGACATACGTTGTTCTGTTCTTTTTGAGTGGCCTGGCACATGTGTTCATATCGACCTGATGGATGCATATATTAGCGTACAACACTTCTAGAACCAGTTGCTGTGCTTCAGCTGTTAGTGGAGAGTGTAAATAAATCAATGGCTTGTGTTCTGAAGTAACACGTAAAATGTGCACTTTAACATCTAATGAATTTAGTTCTTTCTCCTCCAATGCAACTGTAACATTAAAAAAAAAAAATCGCTGTTTTTTTTTTTCTGCGGCCATTAGGACGACAAAAATAGCACCTATGTCAAGGATACAATGACATCACAAGCCACTGCTTTTGTTTGCCAATCAGCTCTGGGTCATTTATGACCTCATCGGCGTTTCCTGTGCTCCATGTGTTGTCTTTGATTGGTTGGTGGAAAAACGGAGTGTGTGATTTTGATCTGTACTCAGAGTCAAGGCCAACTGGTCGACCATTAACCTTTACACTGCACCCACATCAAAGGGCCAGAGAGAAGAGGAGAGGGAGGAGGGAGGTAACAAGGGATGTGGATGAAAGGAGGTGTGGAGGAGGTGCGTATGGCACAGCTAAGGCAAGAAAGGAGAGAACAGGAGAGACGAATATTCACTGCTAATAAACGTCCAACTGGGAAAAGGCAGAGAAAGGGTCAAACAGGAGGGAGAGATATCTTGATAGCATTTGGGGGGTGGGAGAGATGGAAGAGAGATTAAACTTATTCTATGAAAATATGACAGAGTGGAAGAGGGCAAGCAGGTCAATAATGGGGGAATGATGAGAGAGACAGAGAGGGAGACGAATGTTAAAATGAAAGTTTGGGAGACATAATGAATGGTAAAAAAAAACAGATTTAAAAAAGAAACAGAAAAAATGGGGTTGGTGAAAAAGAGAGAGAGAGCAAGAGAGAGAGAGAGAGAGAGAGAGAGAGAGAGAGAGCAAGAGCTGTGCTTTACAGACTGACAGCAGAGCACAGACTCTAGAGCTAAACAGATGCTCTGTTCTGGCTCTATTAGATTATCTTTCTCTACATGCAAAGGTGCACGCAGTCTCACACTAACACACCCACACACATACACACACAGAAACTCACACACACACTCGCGCGCGCACACACACACCCACACACACACAAACACACACACACTCGCGCACGCACACACACACACACAACTGTCCAGAACAGGCTGGACTGGGAGACGAGAGCGATGGCACAGGAGAAGATGGCACAGGAGGGATAGATCTCTGACAGAGACAGGACTGATGTGGAAGAGAAAGGGGAGAGTGAATCAGATGAGTACTCTTCTCCATCAGACGGGAGGTCACAGATGGAAGTGTGTAATTTTACTCTGGTTCACCATACCTGGCAGGTAGAATGGGCAAATTTTTTGGTGCACAATCATCGAAATCATAATTGGTGGAAAATTCTGGCCCCTGAACTTAATTTCCACCGGCAGGATTTTGCTTCTAACATTTGATCTGATTGGGTGAGGCACGCACACACCTGCACCGTAGGTGTAATCAGCTTCTGACTGTGGGATGAATTCAAAAGGCAACAGGAATCTGATCCCTCAGAAACAGACTGCGTACGGATAATGAGATTCAAGAAGAGATTTTAAACCTACACAAATCCTGAATTTTTTTTAACTGAATTTTTTGCTGTGGAAAAAAAAGGAATTATGAAATCAGTACTGAGACATTTTAACTTTCATCACTTATTCAACTCAAACCATCTCTCTCACTAGTCAATAGAGCAATCCCCTAGATAGACGCTTATCTCTCTCTCGCTCTCATTCACACACATACACAGAGAGAGAGACAGAGGGAGAGAGAAAGACAGAGAAAGAAAGAGAGACGGAGAGAGACAGAGAGAAAGAGAGAGAGAGGGGGGGGGGGATAGAGAGGGAACAAGAAAACAGCCTCTCTGGAGAGCTCTCCGTCATCAGTGGCTACACCTCAGTACTTCTCCACTGTGAGATGACACTACTCCATAAAGCTCTTAATAAAAGGTCTGGGGGGAGCATGCTCTGTCTGTTTGATTTGGCCTTGAGGGTGGGCCACTTTACTGGGCCTGGTCTCTGCTCCACACATATGGGGAGAGAGAGAGAGAGAGAGAGAGAGAGAGAGAAGAGGTAGAGTGATTGGATTTGACTGAAGTAAATATTTGAGATTGGAGATTGGATTTGAGGAGGGTGACAGCACAAAGGGGTAGAGAGAGAGTCCTTAACTGAGGATAAGAAGATGTACACATGGAACAGAGAGAGAGAGAGAGAGAAGGAGAGGAAAATGAGGGTTACTGAGAGGCAATTAGGGACAGGGAGAAAGAGAGAGCGACAGAGAGAAATAGTGGAGCGGAGAAAAGTGAGAGATCAGACAAGCAATTTTGGAGAGCTCAACAGCCCATCTGTTTTCTAAAGGAGACACAAAACAGGACTGACAATGCCTTCTGACAGAAGATTGCTGTGAAATGCTGAAAACAACCGTAAAAGAAAAAAAAAAAAGAGAACCAAGCTTTAACCAAACAACAACACCAAAAAAAAAAAAAAAGGTAAATGAAACTTAAAATTACATACTGGGGGAATGGACAAAGGCAGCATTTTGACCAGGCACCTGTTGGGATCTAGCACACCTGCCACCTGATCTGTCTAATCAGTCTGTTTGGCTCCAGACAGGAGAACAAGAGAAGTAGTGATTATGAATGAGCAGGTCCCTGGTGGGCTGCTATGCTGAAACTGGAAGCCTTCATGAAATCAAGTAATTGTATAATAGCCACTAATTCATAGCTCATAGTCTGCCAATAAGAGCTAAATGGAGTGTTTTGAATTTAAAATCCATTTGCAGTAACAACAGCAGAGCTGTAGCCTCTGACTAACTCCAAGCACTTGTAGTGAAAGAGATTCTTGTAGTGAGAGTTCTAAAAGATTCTAAGATTCTAAAAGACTGACATCCATCAGAGTAACTAGTGTTGGAATTTGGAATTCGACATGGTGTAGTATGTTGACGTAATAATGTGTAATTCTATTAGCCTCAGTGGTGGAGATGTTGAATTGCTTTGGAATGTACGTTGCGTTTTGTGAGTTTTGGCATTAGCCGTACCTACGCTGAACAACCAAAGCACAACGTAGTCATACAAGACAGAAACAAGCGCACATATTAAACCCAAATTCAAACAGGCCAAACAAACAAACACACACACACACATGCACACACACATGCGCGCGCGCACACACACAGACACACACGCACATTTTTCTCAGCATTCCTGAGTAAGCCCATGACCTCAGAGGAAGTTTACCTCTTGCCTGAATGTATTACTTTGTGTCACTGAGTGTTTGGTCTTGTCAACCAACACACCAGGAGAGTCGCACACAAGCACACTTTAAAATAAACAGGAGACAAGCAAGACAGAGGGGCTCCCACTATCCGCACAATCTAAACCAATACACACAGACACACACACACCACACACATACACACACCACACACAGAGTGTACCAGTGCTCCTCTGTTCCCTGATTATGATTTATGGTTGTGTTGATCCAACATCCAACAAAAGATGAGAAGTCGAAGATATGCAGGTCTCAGGTCAATGCAGACACACACAATATCTCTTCTCCCATTTCTCTCTCTCTTTCCCTCTCTCTCTTTCTCATCAACTTAAATCACACGCACGCACACATACACACAAAATATCTTGCGGAGCCTTGCAAAGCAACTGCTGGGCAACTCAAGGAATGACACTTCCTCTTGATTTGCCGATTCATGTGATTCACTCTAAACTCATCTCTCTGATCACAGGGTTTTAGTGGCCTTGGTGCTTGGGTCGCACTCGATTGTAGGTGTTTGGTGCTTATTGTGAGGCAGTATGCAGTTTAACACACTCGTGACAGGAGAGAATTACGACTTACTGAAGTACAGGGCTATGTGCTTAGTCAGCATGACAGCAGAGCAAAGGCTGTATGCACATGCTTCCCAGAGAGAGAATCTCTTCTGTTTAGGTCTGGCACATCTGGCAAGTTTTTTACCCGTCTTTTTATCCTCCCTCATACTCTCCTTCTCTCTCAACACAATTGTCTATCTGATTCAAAAAGTCTTGTCTAAAAAGATACACTTTGTCTGCATTAAGTAATCCAGAGGGATAACTGAATGGAGGTACCTGTAGAGCGTAATTAAACACAGTAGTCAACTTCTTCTGTGTACACGTAATGGAGATGGTAGAGGACAAATAGGAGTGGATTTATGTGACATTTATAAATGGATTGGAGAAATGGTAAACTCTGTGTAAATAAAACTCAACACACCATTAACCATGTGTTGTCTGGACGTTACAGGAGTGGGCGTTGAATAAAGATTTTTTACATAGATACTGTACACAAAACAGTGCCCTTAGATACTATATTTGATTTATTGCACCAAAACTGACTGGTATATGATAGATGTTTAACATGGAAATACTGAAGTTACATGTCTGGGACTGCATACTTTTGGATTTGTATCTTCGGTTGACAAAATAACCCCTGCCTACGAATGTGTGGAAGGAGTGAGAAGATATTTAAGACTTTGGCCTTTAATCTGTTTATGACCTGTGAGTAAATCATGTATATGGTGGGTTTTGTGTGTGTGTGTGTCTCTGTGTGTGTGTGTGTGCGTGTGCGTGTGCGTGTGTGCGCGCGCGCGCGTGTGTGTGTGTGTGTTGCATTGTGTGAATGAGCACAGACTGACCGTGGTAGGTGCGGTTCCACATCCTACTGGTGACTGTCTTCCCTAGAGGTCGGACTCCTCCCTGTCCCAGTGTCTCATTCAGAGCGTGTGCGTACAGCATCACTCCATCATAGAAATCAGCGGAGATAATGTTTATCTAGGGATGGGAACCGACAGATAACGTTAACATGCATAGTTACACAGAAACATTTTAGAACAGAATAGAATAAAACATCTTTATTGTCATTGCACAAGTAAAGTTGTCATTGCACGAGTACAACGAGATTAAGTTTGTAACTTCCAGATTTGATGCTATAAAAACAATAAATGAGGTAGAAATAGAACGACAAATAAGATAAAATAGCAATAAAGTAGCAGTTGAGTAACAAACAGCATGAACAGTAAATACTGCAACAGCTCAGATGTGCAATGCAGCGATAGAACCAATACAGTACAGAAAAGTAGCAATTAAGTAACAAACAGTATGCACAGCATAAACAGTGCCCAGTAGAAGTAAATAATGCAAACAGCTCAGATGTGCATAGGGCTGCAACAATAACCGCATCATCGTCATACCACGATATTAGGAGCTGTGCCGCGGTGTTGAGCCCGTCACCGCCATTACCATCATAACAGCTCTCCCCCTCATGTGCTGCCATCCTCATGTAGCTTTTGGTGCGGTCTGTGGCCTTGTCCACGCGTATACACATATTTTCAAAAACTCACTTTTTTCTATCAGTTTTGAAAAGATCACATCCACAGTACACGTGTAATTTTTCTTTTTTTTTAATTTTTCCACACAAGAACAAGAACATATATTAGCAAGCACATCACATCATTGTAACCGTCTGGTCGACTGACCAATCAAATCAATCGAGAGGACTGACACTGAGGATAAGCAGTTTGTGAGTCTGGTGTTGGAAACTAGTGAGCTCGCTTCACTGCAATGCATCGAGATGTGTATCGTATCGGCCTCAGTGACGGAGATGCACATCCCTAGTGTGCAGTAAGGTAACTTTCCCCACAGCAGCAGGAAAGAAACATGCACATGTACATGCTAACGCACTGTATTAACGTGGTGGGAAAGGCTTAGCGATGAGACCTGTGGCTTTAGTTTTTGGCAGTACTCTGTCACTGAGCCCTCAAGCAGGGCAATGGTTGCTAGGGCATATACCATATGACAGAAAAAAAAAAACAGCTTAAAGTCATTCAGACTGTTAGCCAACTGAAGTTATGAAAATTAAGCACTAGACCCTCCCCTTTTTTCCGTGTTTCTCCCGTATTGTAGCCTTCTCTCCCACTGTCCTCCCATTATAACATTTACCCGTGAATCTCCCGTGAAAGTGGGAGATTGATGGGAAAGTGCTGAAGGACAGCTTTAATCTTTGAAGATCTCGAGTCTCTAGTTATTTAGGTAACTTTTCGCTCGCTGAGCGAATATGCGCAAAGAAAACTCATGATCAATATTTAATATATTTCCCGTCTGACCACATTCTCAAGCTTTTGGATATATTTAGTACTATAGAATAGCTATAAATGTGAGCCGTTTGGAGTGCCTACCTGTCATATTTGGTACTTTACGTCACGCATTTTAGAGTGCTGATTTTGTACGCTCTTTTGTGTTTTCATTAATCTAACGCAGGGGATGTTCACAGCATTTCACCCTTCATCTAATTGTAGTCACATAGTTAACGTAGTAACTAGTAAATCCAATCCTTATTGATATTCTAAAGAAAATGGTTGCCTAGTGGGGATTTCAGGGTTCACTATGTGCACCCTTGTCTAAATGTAAGGGGTGAGGCTGGTGGGAAGGCCCAGGGCGGGGCGCCGGATAATCTCCCTTATTTTCACAGCCCAATGTTGACAGGTATGCTCATTTCTTAATCTGCAGAGACCACACCCCAATGCTCTGCATTTACGCTTCTCTCTCTCTCTCTCTCTCTCTCTCTCACTCCTGTCTGAAAAGATGAAAGTGTGATTGGAAAACCTGAAGTGTCCTGAGGGGTGAATACCATATTGAGCCCAATTTGACTTGTGTTTCTGGAGCGGGATCACTCTCAAATCCACTCTTATCCATGTAAGTAGAAAAGGAGACCTATTACAGGGACCACACGCTGAGTTATCCCAATTTTACTCTACAACTCTCTCTCTCTCTCTCCACCATTTTCTCTCTGTAATCAATCTGTCCTTTACCTGAGACCTTGGTCACCCTACTTCCCTTTCTCCTGTCACCTTTATTACTGCTTTCATTTGTTTTTCACTTGAACATTGTTCTCTGTCTCATCCACTCGATTTTTTTCTTTCATCAGTCTTTTCAGAGACACCTTGGTTTTCCTGCTTGTACACACTCTAGTTGATTGTCAAACAAACATTTTCAATGAAGCGAGAATTTAAGAAACATGAATTGTTCCTTTCAGAGAAAAAAACGCTTCCACATTCCACATCGAGAGTCCTATTGAACATTGCAAAATGATGCCTCTTAAATTGAATTTCTGCATGATTTTACATGGTCATACCATTGTGAAACAATGTGAAACCAATGTGGGGTATTTTAACATTATTTTTAGCAGTATAGCAGGTCAACAGGGGCCTAACGTCTTGGATACATCTCCATACATATGGTAGTGTTTGTGACTACATGTGCTTATGACCAGATATTACATAAAGATCTCATGAGAGAGAGAGAGAGAGAGAGAGAGAGAGAGAGAGAGGCCTGTCTGACAGACAATAACTCAAGTGCTCCACACTGAAACTCTAAGCGCTAGCGTCTAAGGCCTTCTCATGAATCAAGTGTTTTTATTTGTTTGACTAAGCAAGTCAGCTATGAACTGGACTGCACATGTGTGACTGCTTCGCCTGTCTAGTTTAGAGCGGAAACAGTCCGATCCAACATTAAAGAAGCTAAGCATGTAACCTCCTGATGCCCTTACTCTGTTAACATGGACCAGCTGGTCAATGATCTGTCCCACCAATGGGACTGGAAAAAAAAAATATATATATCTGAGGTCCAAAATGTGTTACTGCATTATCAAATACCAGTTCAACTAGTTCCCACAAAGTCAGCCACAGATCAAACATTCATTCACATTCATTCACATTCACTCATTCATTCACTCCTCCTTCCATTCATTCAGGCATCCAGCCATCTATCTCTGTCCAGTCAGTTCACTCTGGTATCAGTTTCTCCACCCATCCAGCCATCCATCCGTCCAGCCATCCATCCATCCATGCAACCATTCATTCATCCATCAACATGTTTTTCAGTATTTTATGTCCGCATTTGAATAACTAAGTCTCAGGCTAAGATAACAAAAAAAAAAGCTTCAGACATGATCATCTAATTTTAGCAACAGGGCCCAGCAGTGTTGTAAAAAGCCCCTGCCACATTCTTCAATCCAGGAGGTCAGAGATGGTAAAAGACACAGAGACCCAGACAAAACTCTCAGAGGCCATTATGCAAGTAGGGAATGAAAGAGCTCCAACGCCCCCCCCCCCCTCAAACCCCCCAAAAAGCAAGTGGTAGTTTGAGGAAAGAGAGGCTACACCAAGGTGTGGTTGCCGTGGCAACCACTGAGCTCCAGCAGCTGCTTTGTGGACTAATCTACACCGAACATCTGTGTGTGACAGAAGAGGAGTGAGGAGAGGGGGAGAGGAAAGAGACTGAGAGAGAGAGAGAGACTGAGAGAGAGAGAGAAATGCAAATGAACCAAAGGCAAACAAGGTAGATTAACTGGCTTGGCTGAGTGACATGGAGAAAACGTTGTCAGTTTGGACATGAATGTTCAACTAAAGACACGCAAGAGAAACAAAACAGCAAACATTACAAATCAACCCACAGAGACAATGAGAGAAGGAAAGTGTGAGAGAGAGAGAGAGAGAGAGCGAGAGAGAGAGAGGGAGAAAGTGAACGAGTGAGTGAGGGAATGTATTGAAGAGAGTGATGTGAAGGAAGTTTGACTGACACTATGAGTGGCCCTTTCTGACACTTCATCATCTTTAATTCTCCTCTCCATCCGTTGCTCTCTCCTTCACTCCCTCTCTCTTTCACCTCTAATGGATGCGAGTGCTGGACGCCCACGTCTCCTGTTCAGAGCAACAGTGGGTGCTATGCAGCAACACTCACTGCAAATTTAGGCTCCTCCTTCAACAGAGGGGCTAACTTTATGCCTGTCACACAAGGACATGGATACTCACACACACACACACACACACACACACACACACATACACACACACACACACACACACACACACATACACACACACACATACACCACAGAGACACACACACACACACACACACACACACACATACACATACACACACACACACACACACACACACACACACACATACACACACACATACACCACAGAGAGAGACAAAGACAAAGACAAAGACAAAGACAAAGACGGAGAGCGGGTAGTCAAACCTCATGCAGAAGAGGAAATTGGAGCCATCACTGGAAAGTGTCATATGGAAAATTACACTCTTGTGTACTGGCAGAGCTCAAATCTATCCAAAGACAAGATGCTCTCTGTCAGGTTTCTAGTGAACTGTCTCTGACCAATCCATGCATATGTTTGACAATTTTAATTTGAATCATTACCATGTTACGTGTGTTTAAAAAATCTTTCCGCACAAAGTGGAGACAGGAAAAGAATGGAGACAGGACCACTTAAGGACTGAAAAACGCAATCTACGATTTAAAAAAAAAAAAAGATCCCAAATAATTTGTCTTGCCTTTAGTATTCTGTTCCACAAATCAGCAGCATTTAAATGGAATATTCAAACCTCTATGTGGTTTAAAGCGCTAGAATGTGGCCTAAATCACATGCTATATATTTTTTTCTTCTTGAGAGAGGCTCAGGTTGCACAAGAACTTCGTTGGTTACCAAACTCATAAGCTCACTCCTCTGTCCTTAAGCTCTCCACCAGCTGCTGCGAGATTCAGCAGAGTTTGGCTCGTGTTTGATTTGGCCTTGTTGCTTGTCTTGAGATTAATATCCATAAAGATTTTTTCATTCAAACACAGATCTCCAAATGGGTCTCTGCAGGCTTTTTTTCTTCCCCCTTCTTTCAAACTATTCAGTTCAAAATATCAGTCTCATTATGAAAGCTTTTTCAGGCTTATGGAAGAAACTCTTTCAGGGAGAAAGAACATTTTGAGCCTTTTTAAAAATTTAGCTTGTACTTTTTTTTTTTCTCCTCCTTGTAATGAGTCAGGGAGCTCAAATGCATCTGAATATAATGAGCATGAAAAATTCACATTTTTAAACAGGTGCATACAAAAGAGTGTGTGTGTGTGTGTGTGTGTGTGTGTGTGTGTGTTTTTAATACATTACTGAAAAAAAAGATTTCATTTAATGAGAATGAAACTTTTCCTACTCATTCAGAATGGTCTGTGGTCCTTACTGCTTGGTTCACTGGAGCGTGATTGTTGAAGGGAGTGGTAAGAGGGGTCGTATGGAGGAGGGGAACTAATTAGACAGACGGACATGTCAGTAGCAAGCTGGAACAGGGAACATTCCCAATTAGTTGACAAGCACAGGGAGTGCAAACTGGTGTGCTAAGCTAACAGGCAAAAAAAAACAACAAAACAAGCACACTCTGTAATGCACAGTAAACCCCAAATGGATACCTTGTTATTTTTTCAAAAAAAAAAGAAAAAGAAAAAAAGAAAATGTGTGCACCAAGGGTTAAGCATATAGCACATCAAATAAATAAATAAATAAATAAGTAAATAAGTAAATAAATAAATAAAAAGATAAAATGAGAACCTGTGCTGGGTTTTTTTCAGACAAATGCATTCATGACTCACTTTGTATGCTTTCAGGGTATGACAGATTTCAAGAGCGGGCATGTCTGAGATTCACTCGCATTGCTTTATTGGCCGTGCGGAAACATTTCTCGTGCAAATTCTAAGATCTCCTGAGACTAAACTGGAAGGAACAGTCCTCACAAACTGACACTTGAATCAAGCTAATGAATGTGCAACTGGCATATATTCGTCTAATGATTCCCAAAAGAGGTGTCACTTAGAGGACTGGAAGTTGTGACCCTATGACGCGCTGCTTTCCAGTAAAAAACGTGAGATTCACTGGGTCCAAGTGCATAAAAAAAATGCTTTCTGGCTCCGAATGTCAAAGATGACTGAGTTTCAAAAACACATCAGGCGGAGCCCAGCCTGATGGGTGGGTATACGCAACCCTGCCAGGTCCAAAGAAAAGGAAAAAAAACCCCAAAACAAACAAAACAAGAAGAGAAATATTAAGATGAATGGTGACATTAAAAAAAATAAAATGTCAGATTGAAACTGCGATTAAACTATATAAAGACTACTGGCACCAGACATACTGGATCCTGACTGGACAGCAAAAAAAAAAAAAAAACAAAAAGTAAATATATATACATGTATGTTCCAGAAACGGTATCCAAGGTTCATTAGAGAATTCACTATGGCGGTACAAATATCGCAGCACTCAAAAAACATCAGCAACCAAAAAACAATGAGAAAGCAAAAGGGATATCTCTGGAGAAAACCAGACTCATGTTGTTTGGGCATTTTATAAATAAAAAAAAAAACACAGAGAGAGAGAGAGAGAGAGTGGGGTGACAGTTCTAGGGACAGACGGGAGTTTGCACAAACGCACGGCTGGACTGCAGCCTCAGGGCCACTCACTAGAGTGAGTCCGGCAGAAAGGCACTGTACCAGGAGTGTACCAGAAACAGTCATTATCATAGCTCCCCGCTGTCTGTTCATTGTGCAAAAAGCAGGCAGTGGATTTTCCAGGTAGATTTGGGGAGAGTGAATGTAAAAACATGAGTCATATCTTCTCCTGTCTGTCTGTCTGTCGGTCTGTCTGCGTGCTAGAGGAGATGTCACAGTAGTTCTCCTCTTTCCTTTCCATCCAAATCATCACTCCACCCCCCACCCCCTTCCGTCTCTCTCTCGATCCGTCCGTGTCTCTCTGTCTTTGACTATTCACATTTATTTCTGTGGTGGCACACTGCTAGAGACAGAGAGTTCAGTGTGTCTCTCTGTGCAGTGAAAAACAGTGTCTTAAGGGATCTGGCTGACCTTGTAAAGAAAACAATACCGCTCAAAGCAATAAAGGCACACGGAACAAACAACAGAGATACTGACTGTTGCGACGGACTCTGGGGGTATGACGGAGATAGACAGAGAAAGACACATATTACCACTTGGTCCCAGGTTTCAGGGATTTGAAGACTTTTAAGAATGTGTGTGAGATGGATGGCAGCTTCCTTTAAACACAACGAGAAATGAAAATGTGGCTTTTTAATTTTTAGTGTGGAATTTTGTGAATTCCACAATGGTATTCAAAGTTTGTAGCTTGTGTGTGTCTGTGTGTGCGCGCGCGCACGTATGTGTACATGTCTCTGTGTGTGTGTGTGTGTGTGTATGTTTTTGTATAAATACAAAAACATACACATCTGTTATCTATCCTTTTTGTTTTTCCGCTTCTCTCAATCTGTCTGCTCCTCTCACCCCTGCAGTCCTCTCCCCCCTCCAGCTTACCAGAGAGTCTTCAATGCTGAAGTTAAACATGTTCATGGCATCTGTCTTCAGTCTGGACACAAAGTCACGGTATTCTGAGTTCTGTGGCTCTCTGTAGGTCAGGATCTTCACACTCTGCAAAGGAACACAAGGGTGCAGGTCACATAAACAACAAATTTACATAAATATAAATAAAACCGAAAATTCACTACAAATGATGTGAGTGGAACGTTACAATCCCTGTAACTTCATTCCTCTCAGAACAGTGACTTCAGTGATAAGCTTGGTCCTCTGTTCAATCTCTAACTGTCCATTTTAATGCAGACTGGGGACAATAATCATTGATTTTTCACTTTGTTATCAGGATGTGGAAATCAGAAAACATGGTGCATTCGAAGTTTCTTCTCCCTGTCTAACCACAGTTGCTTAACAAGGTGTTAATCTGTTTTTCCAAATGCTACCTGCCACCAACAGTGTTCTACTTTGCAACTGGCAAGCTATCCTGCGAACAAAAAAGTTTTTTTGTCTTTTTGTTTTCCAGCTAAAACATCGTTTTACATCGTTTAACCCAAGCAGGTCCTAGTGTGCGTGAACAGGCTTGTTGTACTGTACATTCTGTGGCTTTACATTTTTACATCACTTCACATATCACAAATTTCCGATTAAATCTTACCACTTCAACAAAAAACCCCAAAAAACCCTGAAACATCAAACGTCCATCAACGACAATATCGAAAAGAGCCCCCTTGTCATCGGTGTTCCTGCTGTTCTCTCACAAATCAGCCCTGTCTGATTACTGCTTGCCAGAAAATAACAAGCTCAGGAAGGGAAAATGAATGACATATCAAAATAAACACATAAACACGCGCACAATAAACGACAACCAATTTCCTTGAAGAAAACAGTGTTTGAATAGATGGCTGTCATGCTTCCAGCATTAATAATAATCTGAATGCAATTAAACTTCAGAGTAACACGGCGAATTAAATCACCCACCCCCCCGGGCGTGCTTCTCACCGATCTGTTTGTTTGGACATTGTATTTCTCATTATATTTCGCAGTTTTTATATGAGAAAGGTAAACGGAAAAAAACACGTAAAAGTTCCCTCACACATACACATACAGGCAAATGAAAAAGTCACTGCTTCCCGCCTCTTAATGCTCAATTTCTGACCGTATACTCAAACCGCATAACAACCAATGCCAATCTAATTTTCAATTTCCTGTCTGGAGAGCAAACATGTCGGGCTTATGAGTGACCAGGGAGAAATGCCTTTCTCCGAAAATCAGAACCCCGAACAGCAAAATGACTAACGCAAATCAATCAGCTAACTCAAAAAGAGACAGAGAGAGAGAGAGACAGAGAGAGAGAGAGAGAGACAGAGAGAGAGAGAGACAGAGAGAAATAGGCAATTTCGGCATCATTGCTGGCTGATGGTGCTCTTCACTCTTCAGACGGACCCTCCTCTGACTCCGGGGGTGTGTGAAGAGGGTGGATGATTAGGACGAGCGTGATGGAATTCTGGGTGAGGGACATCACCTGGCCGTCCTCAGGGAGAGTTCGCATCTCTAAAGAACGACGCTTCTGTCTGTTACGTACGCCATCCGATTCCTGCCCCACCACCTCCGGACGACGGCGGGTCGAAAGGCCGCTAATTAAGATTGCGCCCACGAATCCGTTTCAGGCGAGGTTTCTCTGTCTGTTCCCGGCGGTCTACAGCTTGCCCTGCACCTTTATATCTCTCCCCTACTCTCTTTTCTTTAAACACCATGAACGGAGACGGTAAAGTTGCTGTCGGAGTGACAAAAAACTGGGAACAGCAAACAAATATTTATCGATTTTCAGAGTCAAGATCAAACAAAGCTCTTCTCTCTGTTGTCGCTGGCAGAGTGTCAATATGAGACAGAAGGGAACCAGCAAAGTTATGTAACTGTTCCTTAGGTAATACATTCAAGCCTCTTTCTTCAGTGAGATTAAACTGATTCTTTTCACACTGCGTAGAAATCGATGTCTGTCACAAGCCAGTGTTCACATCCTCTAATACAGTTATGTCCAATCGACTGCTATAGGTCCTCCTGCTCGCACTCTGAACAGATTAAGAATAAAGTTTGATTAAGATGGATGACAATATAAAATATCAAACACAAAGTGGCAGTTGCGAAATAGTCGTTTTTATATGCACTGCCATAAATGATCGCTAGGCTGATGAAATGAAAGGTTTCGTGGGGAGACTCGTTAACTAAAAGCGGGTCTAAAAGAAAGCAAACGGATCTTGACAGAAATTTGATTATTTTGCCCAAATGCAAATGGCCATTCTGAGTGGGAATTCATTTACATCACAAATTAGAGAGATAAAACTTTCAGTTCAAGCTGACACAAAATGTGCTCTAGTCCACTCTGCTGTGATTACTGTGTGGGAGCTGCTTCATAGAGATTTGTAGAAAAGTGAGTTGATGAAACTTTTGTGAAGCTGAAGCCACTTTCATACGAGAGCCTTGTTTCACAAAGGAGATAAACAAGCTATTTACTTAAAGAAATTGAGTTACTGGGGTTAATTAATTCTATGATTACTCCAACCCCCCGATCTCTTTCTCTTTTTTTCTCCCTCTCTCTCACTCGCTTTCCCTCTCTCTTAATACCAGATTTAAATTTTCACAGACAGAAAAAAAACCTTTTTTTTTTCTTGAACTACTAGGAAACGCCCAGAGAGCAGCGAGCGGTTAAAACCCATGGAAACGGATAATCAGGCATTCACACAAGCAGATAACACTGAATATTCATACCAATTTCATAGATAATAGCTTTAATTACCTCATCCTTTTTAAAATAGTTTTTATATAAGCAGGAGCAGGCGGATTCCCAGATCCTATCCCTTGAGCTATTAACAATTCAGATTGCTCTGAAATTGGTTAAATGATATGCAAACCAGTTTCGGAAAGAAACGGGGGAAAAAAAGAAATAGTTAAGTTCTGTAGATTGAGTTTTAAACAAACATTGAACCGGTGCATTTTGAACTGCCCACCGTTCCAATGGTGCTGAGTGCTATGAAAGACAGACACACCTACATCCTACATTTTTTGTGTTTTTGTAAAGCGGCGCAAGGACGGTCAGCACCGTCACTGTCCTGTCATATTTCTCATTTGTTTAAAGATGGTCACACGCACTGACACACACACACACACACACAAACACAGACAACACATTCCTCTCCAGGCATCTTGCCAGCCACTGGAGTCACAGCAGATGAATCACATCTGGAGATAGCTGGTGTGTTGTGAGGAGGATCTTGTACTAAGTTTATAGACTGTTAAACTTGTGATTTCACTTACTAACTGCCCAGTAAATTTATTCAGCTCTCTTTTCCATCAATATAGAGTAACAGACTGTATAGGCTGATTGTCTCTCATGGTGTGTCTCTCTCATGGCTCTCAAATGGTGTCACTCACCTTTTCTCTCCCTCTATCTCTCCCTGTTTATTTTTCCCTCTTTCTCACTTCCTCGCTCTCTCTCTCTGTCTCTCCTTTCTCTGTGGACATAATCTGTCCTTTCCCATTCAAAAGAGGGAAGAATGTTATGTAGTGGAAACCTTAGATTCAATTACAGGTGGATTCAACCATGGAAGCAGAGAAAAACCATCAGGAGAGACAGAGAATCTGTAAGTTTTGATCATTCTGATTTTTGTCTTCTTTGTTGTACTCAATTTCTTACTCTCTCTTTTACAAACAGATAAAACCACAGACACACACACACACACACATCACACTTACACACTCTCTCTCTCTCTCTCTCTCTCTCACACACACACACACACACACACACACACACACACACTCACTTTAAAGGCCTTCTTTGCGATATTGTCATCAGCGTCCCCTTTGGCCCATGGTTTGGCTGGCTGAGACTCCACACTGCGTCCAAACAGGTCGATGAAAAAGAAGGCATACTCTTCCTGAGGAAAGCCATCCTTCTGAAAGTCCACCATCAGCTTCCGGAAGGTCTCCCACAAGCAGCACACATACACAACTATGAACAGGAAAGAGAAAAAAAATACTGCTGTAACAGAAACTATGTGGGGGAGTCCACTGGTACAGTATTGCGAGAAAAAACTGTCTATAACTGTCACTGTAAACTGCTCCACAAAGCCCAAACACATACACTTCTTTGACAATTCTTCTCCATTCAACTGAGGTTTCTGTAGAATTTCTTACATCCGTAAATCCCCTCACACACAAATTAACTCTCCTCTGTAGGAGTATTTACTTAACACTCTCATAGCAAGGTGACAAATCATAGAAAAGAGAGAGAGAGGGAGAGAGAAAAGAGAGATGTATATTTTTTTCCTATGCAGTCCTCTATTTGTTACGCCAACCAAGTTTACTGTAAACAAAGAGAAAGACATCATAGATGATGGTTTAAAAAGTGTGCAGCTAAAAAGGCAGCTAAATGTGGTGAAGAAAGACAGCTCCGTTAGCCTCAGTGTATAAAGCAAAGGTATACGATCTCTAATAATCCCACGACTGGAGTTCAAATCACCAGAGCAATTATCTCTAGAAGCTTCCACCCTCCCATCATGTCTAATTTGGAGCTGGGAGGGAGCTAATTGCACCAGTCGCCAACCTTTAAACATATCATAGAATGACAGATGAAAAGAGGA
Source organism: Chanos chanos (assembly GCF_902362185.1). Classification (NCBI taxonomy): domain Eukaryota; kingdom Metazoa; phylum Chordata; class Actinopteri; order Gonorynchiformes; family Chanidae; genus Chanos; species Chanos chanos. The sequence continues at coordinate 9,360,919 of NC_044506.1, read as the reverse complement.
GGGAGAGAAATGAAGAGGATTCATTTATGCCTTGGTTTTTTTGAGTTTTTTTTAATGTTCGCTCTACCTTTCTCGAGTTGTGACTTTTCTGTCACCTGTTGAGGCGGGCGGGCAGGGGGGGGCAATGAAAGGGGCCATTATTGAGGTGTAATTTTATATAAATAAAAGATCACAGAATGTGCTCTCTGCTGGCAAAACATAACATACTCAGACAGTTGCTATGGAGGTAAAAAACAAAAAAAAAAAAAGCAAAGAAAAGCAAAAAAAAGAACGCTTGCTTTGATCCAGATAGAGAAGAGTCATTCATATCAGAGTTCAAAGACTTAATAAAACACTGGTATCGGAGCATTGGTAAAAATGAAAGCAGCATCTGTGACATATTAAAATAGCTTAAATAGCCTCTAAGCGTGTCTGTTCGACTTACAATATTTCACCCTTAATAACTGTGACTGACTTCAAAAAAAAAAAAAAAAAAGGCTGCTATTTTGTAATGAAAATTATCCACAGAGCCCCGAAACTCTCTGCGTGTAAGACATTTAGAGAAGAGAGATGAAGGAAATGAATGCTTACTAATGATCAGCATTTTGTTCACTTGTTTGACATAGACTGTACACGAACATGAAAATTTAACAGGGAAGACTATGATCCCTTTTTCATTCAACATTTTTTTCTGTTCTGACTCCTTATATTAACGTAGTTTGGTGAAGGTTTTTTTCTGGGATTTTTTTTTCTCTTTTCTTTTTCTTTTTCCAAAGAGCAAATGCAGTTCTTTCAGCAATCAGTGTAGAAGACTGAATTCTGATGGTTTGAACATGCAGTTAAAAAACAAAAGAAAACAAAAAAGACCATGACACTGTGACATGAAATACAGAACTAATAACACAACACATTCAAAACATACTAAGAGCTAACCACATCTGCAAACACGCGCCCCCCCCTTCTCTCCCCAAAAACCAAAAAAAAAAAAAAGAAAAAGTTGAGGAGAGTGTATATTTACAGACTGAACATGCACGTGCTCACTGTCAGTAAGTAAAAGGTGTGCTGAAGGGAAAAGACAGGTAAAGATGGAGTAAATAACACAAAGACCCTCCGGTAAAACCCCTCAGCCCAACAGCCACAGATCTGTTTATTCCCATTAACATGCTAATTGCGCATCTTGCTTTCCCCAATTATATATGAATAATTTTCACATTATATTGTGTCAGCTGCCAAAGTCCGTTTCCATTAAAAGCATTAAAAGCAAATTTATTCCGTGTAATGGCTTGAAAAAGTATGGATTTTTTTGCCACTGATAAGTGAGGCTCCATAACCCTGTCTTCTGGCATACAGATATTATGACTGTGGTTATCACAGTTTTACATTTTTTCTTCTCTCTTTTTTTTTTTTTCATAGTACGGCTTTAATGTGTGTGAAGTGATGCCTTCAAAATCGAGGTCTAGTTCTTAGAGGTCACACAACTGAGAGTATCTGAATAATAAATCTTGGTGATAATAACAAAATATTATAAAATTAAAAAAAAAAAGCTATTCATGTTAATGGATTATTCATGTGAATCGATTATTCATGATAATGAACAAAGTTATTTTGGAATCTGTTTAAATGATCAGAAAAAATTAAGAAAGTACATCAGTTCATTGTTGAAAACTGAATTTTTGATGATACTGTTTTATTAAGGTATCACACTGAATTATTGATATATCTAAATATTCACTGAATGCACCACGGCAGGATGCTTGAGTATATTCATGTTTAATCATTTTACACTGGGGTTTCATTCCTAATGTTTAACCACTTTTTTGTTCATTATTCAAAAGATTCAAAAGAAAGGTTTGATTACAGATTTACCTTAATTAGCCAAGGTTGTATACACGATGTCAGAAACTCTCTAATAGTTAATAAAAATGTTAAGCATTAAATAAAGTATTGTAGTAGCTAATGATTAATGATCATTTATTAATAATTTATTAATGGTACATTCATTACGCACTGTTAATTTACAAAGGCTTTATAAATGTTATTACGGAGTGCTGCCAAAGTCACTTGCTACAGCTCCTGACGTTTCTCACAGATCAACTGTGATCTGAGAGTATCTCTTCAACTGCGTCTGTTTGAAATTCTTTCAACATCCTCTTTAAGGTCACACCCTTCGATTACCAGCTGACGCACGTCAACCTCACTCACACATAGTTCGCCCGCCAGGTCTCGGTTGACATGTTAATTACACTGGTCTACAGTGCAGAAGGCGGTCCCTCTGCTCTCCGTGTGGCAGTTCACCAGTTGACGAACCAATCAAAACTCTCTCAGTGTCAAAGATTAATGAAAGACAATTGAAACAGACTTGTCCTGTTCTGAAGATTTGCATTAAGAGTCATTGAGCCCAATGATCGGCAATTAAAAGCAATTTGCTTCCTCATTGATAGACAGAAGTTCTGGATCGGTACCGATGGTGTGTCATTGTGTTTTTGCAGTTACGCCATCGAGTACAATACAGAGAGGAATACAAAATACTTCTTCTCTGAATGTCGCCATCTGCTTCAGTTACAGTCATATCTCCTTCAGTATCTGCATTCACATCCAGACTGACTATTCAACAATCGACTCCAATGGTAAACATGCGATAACAGTGCTACACGCCCACACCCCATCTTTCTCACACACAAAGACACATGCACACACCGGCACTCACGCGTGTACGCACACACATGGACACATGCTTGTGCTTGCAGATGGTCACATGCATGCACACATGGATTCAGCAACACACAGTCACAAATACACACACACACACGCACACACATGAAGTGATATGACTTCTGACAAGCTCTTCAGTAATGCAGATTAGAACCCCACTTATGAAGTCATTTCCCAACTCCTTTCAGTTAAAAGATGCCAGAATCAGATTCCAGGGCTGTTATCTGTCTAGTGACCAGAAATCCACTGATTAGCCTACAGATGCATGTTGTAAAGCACAAACACCTGTTGTCCAATGGTGTCCTGAGACGAGAAGAAACCAGTGTCACAGCACTTTGAAGATGCATGTGTGCATGTGTGTGTGTGTGAGTGTGTGTGTGTATGTGCATTTTCACTCCTCTTTACTTGTAATCTTTCAGCAGGAGGTGATGGATAAACAGTTTTTTTTTTTTTCATTTCACGCTGTCAGAGCCCACTCGTCAGAGTGTGTTACCTGGCGTGAACACACAGGACTTTCTCCAGCAGGATGGCTCCTGGTGAAATCCGCAAGAACATACAGGAAGCAACATGCCATGTTCATTAAACTGCTGTTCATCTAGAGCTGAAATTACACAGGCTAATAAGACCTGGGTCAAATAGGTATATGAATCATTAGAATGACCAGGCCCTATTCCAGTTGTCTTCAGTGATCCCTCTCCTTGAAACCATGCTCTCCTCATCAATATTATAAATGATCATTTCTCATAAAACACACTCTGCAGGTCATTCACATGATTTCCGTGTGGTTTTGATAATCGACAGACTTGTTGGTCCAGTTAGAATTTTGTTTTGTTAAATAGAAAACCACTTGAGGTAAATGAGGCATGTGAGACCGCTGGGACAAGCGCCAGTTATTCAAATACTTCAAATAATTACTCGAAGCACGTCTGAGATTTTATACTTCTGTAGTTAAGGTATGCAACAAGTTTTTCATATTCAGAACTGAAAACATCTGGTCATCAGATCTATAAGATCTAAAACGAATTTGTGCACTTTTCTGAAAAGGACTGAGTTAAACTAACACACTGTCTGTTGTTCAATCAAAGATCTTGGTTAAAACAGTTGCTGCCATAGCGAATACCAAACCTAAACAAAAAACTAAAAGTCTAAATGGAGTTGCATCCAACAGCACAAAGGCATAGTGTCTTTGCGAAACCCAGTAACTGAAAGGCAATTTAATTAAATTAGGGCTTAACCATACAGCCATAAAGTAAAACAAGACAACCTGTTATCCTTCCCTGTCCTACTAAATCTCCCATTTAAAAAACAGAACCCTGTGTTCTGGACCTATAAAAATGCCATAAAGTCCATTTTATATCCCGCTATAAAAACCAGTGTACCCTCCAATCCCATGGTATGTGCTGCGATATATATCCCACACAAGCTACCTCTGCTTGGTAACTTTCTCTTCTCAGTGAAAAAGTCTTAAGATAGATGCTGAAAGATTAGCTGGATCAGGCAGACATGTCCAAACAAGCAGGACAGATATTAAGCTGGCGGGAGAGAACAGAGATAGGAAACGCGGAGTGTTGAAGAGAATCCAGAATCCTCATTAATGCTGAAAGATATGCTCTCTCCATCTCTGTCTTTCAACATACCTCTCCTCCTTCTCTCCCCGCTTTCTCTTTCCTCATCTTTGTTCTTTCTCACCTCTCTCTCGTTCTCTCTCTTGCTCCTTTTTTAAATTTGATATTTCTTATCCTTAGACTCAGACTTGGTCTGACTTGATTGGAGTATGACTTCCTTCATTCTCTCTCTCTCTCTCTTTCTTTCTCTCTCTCTCTCTTTCTCTCTCTCTCTCTGTGCCCTCTGAATGTCACTGCTTGTGATGAATAGCTGCCCAGTGTCACACTCTGAGAATTAATGGCCTGTGGAGGCATTTTCTGAAAAAGCTTGGCGCTTTCATGGAAAACAGGAACTTTGAGTTAATTAAACCTGGGAGGCCAGTGAAGCATAACCAGCATACTGCATTTTGGGTATGCTTTCCTTATGTGTTTTAAGAAGGGTTAAGATGGCTAAACCAACAAAGCGAAAAGAGCGATAGCAAGAAAAACTGAAGAATGGTGCAATACAGAAAGAGGTAGCTGTCTTATTAGAAGAAGGAAATAACTATGCTCAGTAGTAAGAACGATAATTGAGTTTTGTTTTTGTTGTTTTTTTACCCAGCGTATAGTAATGTTGAGAGTGAATGGCATTTGCTACATTTAGCCTTTCCTCAAAGTCTAGACTGACTCGCTGAATTTCATTATTTCCTTTCAAGAGGAACACCAGCGAAATCGAGAGGCTGAAATAAAAGGTGGCCAAATTGTGCTCTGTCTGTACAGCAAGACTGCTATACTTACAAAGAAAACAATGAGAAAAATAACAGTCCTTCGATTCTCATAACTATCTGTGGACGTCCTGCTTCGCATTTTGAATTAAGGCCAAATTTTCTGAATTTCTACATTTTTGTCCTGCTCCCAAATTATTTCCTAAATCCAAACAGTCCAAACAAGAAACAGTTCTATTCTGTCTCTGACTCACAGACATCCAAACCACACAGTCTGGATGCCCAGTCTCTAATGTCCACCAAGCTGCCTTCCTCTCTGCCTCTCTGTTGGGTGGGGAGGAACAGGGCACGACGTGACAAACACTTGTCCTAATCCGATCTGACAGTGTTTTTGTACCATATTCCAGAGTTCTGCGGGCTTTTTTTCTGGAGACTGAGGAACCATCACATGCGGCATGGGTCCAGTTCCAGGCAGACTGTGCTAACAATCACCTTACAAAAACTCTCAAAACGGGTGACAAACCGCATATGGCGCAAACCAGGGGTGATTATCAATGTCTTGGCCTGGGTCGCCAAGGGCAACAGATGGCCCCTTTTATTAGAAGTGACTGAAACTCCAGGTGCGTTTGCCAGACGTTTTCCCCTCACCCCTCACGCACGTCACGCACAACCTTATCAGATGTAATAAATCAGCCAGATTAAGGCCCTGGCACATAAATGTGTGTGTGTTTGTGTGTGTGTTTGTGTGTATTTGTGTGCGTGTGTGTGTGTGTGTGTATGTGTGTGTGCGTGTGTATGTTCTGTGTGCACGTTCAGCCTGCCCAGAACTCCATTTAGCTCCGGAACGTTCCGGAGGTTCGCCTCACTGGCTCTTTAGCTAAACGGCACGTTCCCATCTGCCAAGCCTCGCAGACGTGCCACAGACTCCTTGGTTTCCTCTGGTCCGATCAGGCTGAATTCATAGAGTTCAGAATACACTCACACGGAGGGTTCTCCACAGGCCCCGGCATTTCATGAACCTGTCAAGTGCGTAAATGAGTGTCATAAAATGCATGACAGCATGCGCCTGTGTGAAAAGATGCACTCTGGCGCGCTCTAGCACGTGGGAGTGAAGACCTCCGGTTAAAGACAGCTTGAGAAGTTGCAGTGTGTTGTTGGAAATCAAAGTCCATGATCTGGCCACCTCAAGCTTGTCCTGCCCATTGGATTCAATAAGCAATGATCAACAGTGAAAACTGATTGATAAATTGATAAGAAAACTAAAAAATTTGTCAGTTTTGACCATACAAAATGACGATGGCTAGGTGCTTAATTTTCCTGACTGATTCTTCTCCCACTCAACCGTTGGTTATGATACTCTGTTTTCTTTTTTGTGCACAGATGTCAGTTATGATAGCTTTCCTTTAGCTTTAACATGGGACCTATAGCCTCTGTAGCATCAGCGCTGTCAACATAATAATAAAAGCTGCCTGAGAAGGCTGCATACTAGCTAAAGTGAACAGGCTGGAAGTGTAAGAGGCATAAACGTGCTCCTGTTGGATCAACATGTGAATCATCAGTATCCTTGGCTAACCTATGGCCAGTAGGTCTAAGAGCTAAAACTACGATCATCCACAATGTGTGTCAGGGCCAATGTCTGTAGGTGTGTGTGTCTGTGTGTGTGTATTTGTGTGTGTGTGGGGCGGGGGGGGGTGCTTTTTGCTTGTGTAGGTGGATATATAGCTGGATGAATCGGTGCGCTCGTGTGTGTGTATGTGTGTGTGTGTGGTTTCCTACTGACAGCACGAGCGCAAACTAAATGAAAATTTACGACGCGGACGGCAGGTGACAGGTCTCTTCACACCCACCCGCCGGCCGTACCCTGCCACAGATGCTCCCTGTAGCTATGGCAACACTCCTCTCTGGTCGCATTCAATCGCCGCCGGCAACCACAATATAAAATCCTCTCAGTCAAAGTTTCTCCCCCCTACCCCCTGAAAGATCCACTGGAGAGACGAACTCCTTTCTGTGTAAATGCCTTGCGCGAAAAGTCCGAGGAATCCTTTCATTAAAAACAGGAGGAGGAGAGGAGGAGGAGGAGAGGAGGAAAAGGGAGCATCACCCAGTGTGTGTCTCTATTCTGTCTTTCATTTGGGCAGCCGTGGACAAGAGGTGCAAGGAATGCTGCCCACTGCTCCTGCGTCTGGTGTGTGTGTGCTCACTGGTGTGTAAGGATGGGCTCACTGGTGTGTAAGGACAAATTCACTGCTCACTGTTCACAGTGTGTGTGTGTGTGTGTGTAATCGTTGGGATTCTATTTCATTTCAGTTTTCCCAGTTAAGCTCGACTGGGAGAGATCTGACCCTGAGGAGCGAATATAACTCATGCCTAAAATGAAATTCATGCAAAACACATGAGAAACAATCTCAGAAGGGCTGAGAAAAAGGAAAGGCAAAAAAGACAAATGTTCATAATTTGGATTGGCATGAGTCCACAATTTCAATCCACAAATGTGCTTTCTAGTTCCTCATGACAGATGATGACATGTCTCTCATTCAATGTACCCTTAAGATATTATGTGTTGGCATTCTCTCTCTCTCTCTCTCTCTCTCACACGCACACACACACACACACACACACACACATTCTCTCTCACTCTCTCTGAACGTGGAGACACAGACATAGGTTTCGGTGGTCTAAGCGGCCCTGTGGATGTAAAACAGGCCACATGAGGAGGACCCCCGGTGACTGGCTGAATAATCCAGAGCTGGAGGTTGCAATGCCATTTGAATTAGGGGTCCCTTCGCCCTTTATCTCAGCCCAAGCACTGGGTCTCACACACACAACCATAATGAGACGTAATGGGGCTGTTGACGAGAGACAGCAGCAAATCACTGTGTTCAGCTTCTAAGCCCAACCCCCTGCTTCCGACATTTACCCCCTCACTATCCTTAAAATACAAGCAATTCACCCCCCACCCCCATCCTCATCCTTCACCATGCATTATTCCTGGAAGGCTTAGGGCTTGGATGAGAAAGGAAAAAGGAGGAGGGGGTTTTAAGAAACAAACAGGAAAACAACAAAAGGATATTTCACAAGGAGAACCGGAATGCTGGGAATTCTAGAGAGGATTCGCTGCGGGACATGATAAAAAGTGTGCCTGGGACCATAAGGTGATTTACGGTGGGGGGGTGGAGGGGGCTGCGTCACAGACGGACGGGGCATTCCTGCTAATGGCTTTTGACCATGCTCCACACAGGGTAAATTAATATGCTGAAAAAAGGCACATATTCTCCTATTAATCAAGAAAGTATCAGGTTCAGCTGGATTTTTTTTTTCTCATGGTTACCAAAAGTTAAGCGTCTACAACAGCCTGCATATTAATTAGCCACTACCTCAAGCAAAGCAAAGTCACGTCTGATTTGTGTACACTTAGAAGCACTTAAAACTTGATTCATCTGCTGAAGTTTACATTTGTCATCCAAACATTTGGGTCCGAACCTAACAACTGACAGCTGCGCCGTGACCTTACGGCAGAAAGTCGGGGCCAAAGGTCACGGCGGTATCAGTTACAGTAGGTTCGGAGACGACACCGAGCGAAGGAACGTTCTCATCCCTTAGTTGCTTCCCCCTCCTCCTCCTCCTCCTCCTCCTACCTCGGTCAATCTAACCGAACCCACCAAAATGATTCCCAGGTTGCTCCCGAAATGAAAAACGACCGTGTGACACGGTCAACGAAAAAAGAGCAGAGGCGGTCACACCGGCCCCTCCGACCAAAATAAACCCATAAAACACGGCCAAGAAGAACAAAAGTCCAAAGGAATTATGGTGCGCAGGAAATACCTACGAATCACAATGTCAAACGCCCTTTCCCTTATTAAGGCAACATGCCACCAGCCAAGCCCTGCTGAGTCCATGGCCAGACTAATTACCAGGAATATAGTCATTCATTACACATATTAAAGTTAGAGCTGTGGCTTTGTAATCTGTCTATGGGAATTTCTGATTTTAAACTGCTTTAGGCTACTCTCTATCTTTATTCTACATCTTTCTCAATCCAATGTTTAATCATTGATTTAAAAAAACAAAAAACAACAACAACCCCCCCCCCCCCCCTACAGACCATTAAATTTGATGGAGACAACAGCAGATCAAAGTTACTTACATCTGAGCCGAACTTGATGCGTTTAAATATTATAAGGAATGATTTTAATAATTAAATGATTAAATAGAAATATACTTAAAAAATCATTGAAATTCAGTAGGAAAAAAAATGTATGTCTAACAATCTGATAAGATGAGCGCCCAGATACAGCAACGGTAAAAGAGCAAATTATCACGGTGTTTTCTCTCATTGCGCGGTGTACCGTGTAAACGGTGAGCTGAGACACAAGCCGCAGTACCAGAAGGGCATGGCACAAAGTGTTTGGGAAACTGATTAAATTGCTGGGTGTGAGAGGATTAAAAAGGACCCACTTGAAAAAACAGAAACATTTTCCTAATCAGTTATTCTATTCACATTCTCGCTCTTATCAGACAACTGAAATTAACAAACCAAGAGCACACCATTTGCTCTCTCTTTTCAGAGAATGAAGTCAGCCCCGAAAATTCGCTCATGTACAAAATTAAAGCCCCATGGAGATTTTAATCAATTCTCTCATTTAGTAATGTTCATAAGTAGGCCTTTTTTCAGAACTAGACAGGAGTTTACGACCTTCACAATTCTACAGATTTGTGTGTGTGTACAATAAAATAAAAAACCCATCTGTTCAAGCAATGGATCCCAGTTCACACTCGTACTGTCCTGGATAATTAGTCCAGTCCAAGACATGGGGTGATTCTTTACTATCTAGGGAGGCTCTAGGCAGTCAAAGAACCGAAAGAAGGTAATCACCACTGTTCATTTACATACAAACACTGTAAAATGTTTCCTCAGTCCCCTGCTCTGCTAAACACAGCAAGTCAAGTAGTTATAAAATCCCTCTCTTAAAACAGCTTCTCTCACCCCCATCCTGCACTACGTCTTCTTTTTCTTCTTCTTTTTATCGGTTCATCTCTGCACAAGCACATCTGACTCAGCTGAACAGCTAATTATCCAGCAATGGATCATCTGAATCAGTGGTGTAGGGGCTAAGACAAAAATGTGCAGGGCAAAAAGGGGCAAGAAGGTGGGGAGATGTAGAGTCCCTGAGGTTCACTGCCTTAAAGATCTTCAAATAACTTCGAGGTTTCCGCTGAAAGACATGCATAAACATGCACGCTGACAGAATGCAATTTTTTTTTTTTTTTTAACAGGTCCCAATGTGTCTAACGAACCAATCTATATCACTACCCATCACTGCAGACTCACTGTGTACAGTGAGAAGCAAGTGCATTTATATTTGATAATAGACACTGTACGACGATTGCTTGTGAAGGTGGAGAATTGTACGGCTGTTTTATGAGGGAACGTTGTTGTAGCGCCTCAGAGACTGAAGAGTAGACAGACGTGTGCATGGAGGAGGAACAATGTGCTGAGGTATTTGATCTAATTGGACTGTTTTCATACAGGGCAGAAAAGTCACAGCCAAAACTTCCTCTTCGATTCTCTTGTTTCCACTCAGCGTAGAAAAGCCTGAGGTCTCCCTCGGTCTCTCTCTCTCTCTCTCTCCCTCTCTCTCTGTGTGTGCGTGTGTTAATGGCAGTAGTAAATGGATGGCATGTTTTTAATTGCCGTTTTCCAGCACGCCTCTCCTCCAACTTTCACATCTGTGTCGGCACCTTTAGCTGCCAAAATGTCTGTAGGGCCAGCTTTCTACAGCTAAGAGCAGAAGTCCCAGGGCACAGCAGGTCCACTTACACTGTCCTCACACACACACACACACACACACACACACATACACGTACACACACAGTTCATGTGTGTTTGTGTGTGAGAGAGAGAGAGAGAGAGAGAGGGAAAGACAAACATTCCAACAACAACTTATGTGTACACCCCTTATGTACAAAGCCAGGCGTTAGAAGCAAAGCCTTGGCAATGATTTATGCAATAAAGGACAACAAATCGTTTTATTAGCTCAAAGTACATGGTGTCACTGTAAAGAACTTCTGTATATGGGATTGAGCCTGAACTGATATTATAACATATTCAGGGTTACTGAGAGACAGATCTGACTAAGGTTGCATTTTTGCCTGGGAAAAGTTGAATTTGTTACAAAACCAGTTAGACTTTGTGTTTCAACACAAAATAACTTTATGTTTATGGAGGTGAGGCTATAGCCACAGAAAACGCTCCAAAGCTCAGCATGCCTTGCATAGACAGACCCAGCGTGTCTTTCATAGACACGAGTATTAGAAGCAAGGCCCGTATGATTGAATGCAGGCCTCATGACCTTGCCCTGAGCCCCAGAGATGGCAGCTCTCTTTCAACCCTCAGTGCACGAATGAAGGAGTGATCTGCACACTCCTACAGCAGTAAGAGAGAGAAAGAGAATGAGATAGATAGATAGATAGATAGATAGATAGATAGATAGATAGATAGATAGATAGATAGATAGACAAATGGTAACACACTCTCTATATCTCCAGCTTTTTCAAAGCTCTTCAGACTCTCCCTTCTGATTTCAGCTCCGTTGTAACTTTATTTCCTATCTGTGAGAGAGCTCTCATCACCATTCACCTGGTCTGCAAAACATCCAGGTACACGCGCTGTCTTATCTTTCCAATATGCTCGATATACCTTAGAAAGGTCTCATCTGCTCTCTACCTCTAAAAGCATCCTCTCTCTCTCTCTCTCTCTCTCTCTCTCTCTCTCTCGCTCCATGTCTTTTACACCTGTTTTGGATTCATGCCAGGTTCCAGTGGGTTCCTGTCAGATTCAAATGAGGACATAAATGCAGGGAAGAGTTCTCTCATGTCTCTCTACTTTCTGAGTTAATTGTTTCCAGAGCTCTGTGTGCGTCAGCTCCTAAAGGGCCCTCCATAGTGGGAATGTGATTAGCTCACTGGGTCTCAAGGCCCAGTCTCTGCTCACCAAAGGGGGGCTTCTAACGCTGCCTGTCAAACTGGCTGTGCAACATTAACCCAATAACCTCACGCATTAACCTGCACTGAGTTAGCTCTCGTGGAATGATCTGGAATAGCTTCCTTATTAGGGTCAAATGTTAATGTTTTATTTTAGTTCTTTTTGTAGTTACTCTTGGTGCCTTCTATCTTAACATGTTAAGGTTTTAAATTTGATGTCACGGGCAGTTATTGGGTTATGAGGACCAGAGCTGAGTTCTGAAAGCTGAGCCGTTGTTATCTTGGTTAAAGAAAATTCTGGAACACAAATGGGAATGATTAAATATAAACTGGACCGATATCAAGTCCAAGAAGACAAGAATTTCTAGACTGACGTTTTTCAGCTGATCAACATATGGCTGGGTTGCAATGAGAAGACAAGTATAGAGTGAAGTCCAAACATCTGAGAATAGTTCCAAAATGCCGTGTGCAACAAAGCACAGAAAACATTAAAGAGGCAATGCACACAGTGTTTGACTGAACGCAGACAAACCACCCCCCCCCCCCCCCCCCCCCGCCCCCAAAAAAAAGAAACACAGATGATACTGCCCAGACGGGTTGGAGAGGGTGTAAAGACTGGGAATGACAAACAGAGAGAGAACTTGCATTGACACAGGATAACAGACATCAGCTAGAAAGAGACAGGTGACAGCGCCTTCATGCACAAACCAAAAACAAAAGACCAATGGTGAAGCCGTGGTAGCAATGGTATGTCCCATTTGGAATGTTCCATCTGAACTGGTCGGTTTCACTGAACTCAACTGCAGCTTTGGTTCTCAACACTGAGGAAGCATTGTTCATGGTCTTACAGCCTCCTCTACCTAAATCATTATCAAATATCTTAGTGTCTCCATGCCAGTGTTTTACCTTACTTGTCATAGGCTTTACCTACAATCCGTAGGCAATTATTTGCCTACAAACAAGATTGCAGGCAAAGCCTCCTTTAGTGCTTGGAAAAGCCACATGACTAACACAATGAACAACTACTATTATTATTGTTGTTGTTGTTGCTGTTGTTGTTGTTATTACTGTTGTACTGAAACAGACAGAGAGGCACTTACTGCGGGCGAGCTGGCTAATATCGTTGAACTGAGGTGGGGGCAAAACCTGCTCGTTGAAAATCAGTTCCTCCGTCGAGATGTTGTACTGGAGCATCTCCGTGTAAAGCCCTTCCTGCGCAAAGTAGTACGGCCGGTCATCATTGTTGTTATCACTGAAAAGGAGCATGGCATGGCGGTGCCATCCAAAATGCTTATGCATGCTCACAACGAATTCGCCCAGTTTCTTATGGGTGGGGCCCGTGTTGGTGATGGACTTGTAAAGCGAAAAGCCGATTGCAGGTGCCCCGGCCGTTACCATGGGAACGTCCCAGTGCGCGGTGAAGCGGGCCACGGGCGACGAGGAGTAGTCACATCCGGGCCCAATAAACGCCCATGGATCGTAAGAGATTTTCAGGTCCACGGCCGCTAGGGGTGCCACCGAGTCAGAACAAAGCCCGTCACTATTCTCGCTGCTGTTAAAGAGCAGGTGTAAGTGGTGGCCCGGCAACAGGGAAGGGTCAGAGTTCACCCTGTCCAGCGCACGGAGGAGGGCGGGACCAACGCGTGGCCACGCCCACGGGTAGTCGGTGTTGTGTTGAGGCAGAATGACAGCCAGCGTGATGTTGTGGGAAACATGCGCTTGTTTGCTGGTCTGGGGCTGCTGTAGAGGAACGGGTTCTGACTGGACATCTCCAAATAAGACAATACTCAGTACACCCAGGAGAAAGAAGCTTAGAAACCCAACACCTTCAGAGGGCTTCATCTTCTGCATTGCTGGATAGGGCTATGGTTGTTGACACACCTACAGACAGGAGTAGAAAATTGAATAGAGTAAGCACGTACACAGAGTTTGGTGTTAGAATTTCTCCTCTGTACCTTAAATCTATGTTATTTCACCGAGGGGTGAAAT
>NC_044506.1:9306950-9341950 GCF_902362185.1 Chanos chanos | reverse complement strand
TCTCATACAAAAAAAGGCCGTTTCCTTGTTTTATAGCTTTGTTGTTGTCTGTAAAGTTAAAATAGGCCTACACCAATCAAAGTAAAACCTCAGTCCAGTGTTAAATGGAGTGCTTACAAAAAAAGCATTTGCTTTCAGAGCAGTACACTTGTACCTCAAATTTCAGTCAAAGTAAGTAAATTTATTAACACGAGGAAAAACCTCATCAGCGTAAAATCCCAGCATGCCTGTTTCCGCACTGACTTTATGAATTGTCATTCAGTACACATATCAGAGATGTAACCTCCTCTCTGACATGCACTGACTTTGACAGCGTATCGTTGTTAAATGTTGAGGGAATGTGGAAGCCTCTTCTGCAGGTCTATTTTCAGTCCGCTGTCAGCTCTGCTGATGCGTCAGTGCTGTTGGGACCAATCGAGGGAAAAAAGAAAAAAAAAAAGAAAAAGAAAAACGACGCATAATTCAGTGCATGGGGTGAACTCAGAATGTAACGCATAGGTCTCACTGTAGTTCACCTTCACTCTATATAGTAGTCTTCCTCAGACCCTTGATCTCTCAGAGGCACTCCAAACACATATTTAAATATATTAAAATATAACCACAGAAATGATATTCTCTGTGCTCAAAGATTTTGTTGAGACAGGTCGGTGTGCAGAAAAATAATGCGTCTCTCACTCAGTGTAAAGTATACAGGCATGGTTCTGTAGCTACATCCATTTCCTATTAGTGATCTGAAACGTGTGGAATTGGATATGAAAATAAGTGCATTCATATATACAATTAGATACAGTAATGTATATTGTTACATATATTTACAATGCGTGATGTAAAATGAAGGCATAATGTAGTATGTACTATGACTGGTATATAATGATAGAATCTGAGAGAAGGGTCAGGGCAGCAGGTGACTGGATTAGAGACATATTTTATAGTGGGAAGGTGGAGTGACTGGAGAGGCAGGTGTAGTGACTGGTGAAGATTTGACTTTGTTCATGTTGAAGGTGACATGACTGGATGATATGCAGAGAGAGAGAGAGAGAGAGAGAGAGGGTAGCAAAAAGATGAAAGTGGCTTTTTCTCTGGTGGTCTGGTAATGAGGTCTCCCTGAGATCAGAGATTAATTAAATCTCACACTGTCTTTCTACCCTTTCTTCTTTCTTCTTTTTTAAAAACTGTGGGACAGATTCGACAGTAATACTGAAAAAACAAAAAAACCGGCGTTATGTAAATGTTTTTCCGGCCCGAAAACGCGAACATTTTTATCCTCCGACGGATACAAACCTTATGACTAATCAATATTTTCATCAGTAAACACTTTTCAATCTTTTTAAAGATCCCCGGTGTCGGTGATCCTTTAACCTGCCTATAAATTATACCTTCACTACAAACGCTCTCATCTCTTAATGTAAAACTCTTTACATATAAGTCAGGAGTCTGGTAGAAAATTGTTTGCTGGTATCAGACAAAATAAGTAAATGGCGCAGCTTGAACTCTGCTCAGTGTATACAATTTACTCTTTATCTGTACTGCTCGCTGTCTGTAATCTGTGGCTTTAGTTAAAGTTTTTTTGTGACTGTTTCAGAACTTGGGCACTCTGACCTTTTATTTTGCCTTCATTACTCCTGCCACTTCATTGGCAGAAGTTTATTTTGGCATTTACAGTCACTGAGCTCACTGAGGTTTTTTTTTCTTTTTTTGTTGTTGTTTTTTTTTTCAGTCTGCTAAAGAAGGCTTTGCATGTTACAGAGTACTCTTTGTTATGACACACTTCTTCTCCATTTGGTATTGAATCAGAGCTTTGGAAAATTAACTTGACCATTCCAATTTTTTTTTTTTTTTTAAAGCCAAGGACATCAGATGTGTCAGGGGAATTCGTGTGAACAACTCAAGCATTTGCCAAAGTTACGCGTTTGAATTTCTCTATTGTTTAGCTTGTTTTATGGTCTGTGGCTCTGATTACGTGTCGGTTTTTAAATTTCAGATTAAATTTCGTGCTACTCAATGAGTGTCACTCATTACCCATGTTTTTGTTTACATTATCACAAGTTGTAATTCACAGGCTCTCAGTTAGTTGAAGTAGATGACAGTGCGTTTGAAGACTTAGGATGACTCAGATCTAGTAATGATCAGCCTTGCCTTTACACCGGCCCAGGCCCATTTGAGGACACTGTAGTTATAGTCAAAGCTCAGTGGAATTTATGGAGGTGGGTGTGTTGTATTGATGGAAGACAGCAAAGGGGCCATACTTAATGGAGAAAGAAAGAACGACAGAGAGAAGGAGAGAGAGAGAGAGAGAGAGAGAGAGAGAGAGAGAGAGAAAGAACACACACACACACACACACACACACAAGTGTATCAGGAAATGAACACAGAGAATAACTAATGAAAAGCAGTCATAGATTTTCAATACCAGAGAGCTTCCTAGCCTGGATCTCAGAACTGGCATGATGGTAGGCAGGAGGGTGTGTCCCTTCACTCATTACTTCCTTTTGGAAATTCTCTCTGCCTTGTCTAACTGATCTGTCCATTTCCATGTTACTGTGTGTATGCCTGTTGTTGTTGTCTGTTTCCATTCAGAATCACTAGGGTGTTTCTTAATTGAACCGAATGTTCTCCTGAGCTCCTTTCTTAATGATGGCACCACACTGATGCTCTCAGCTGATTTCAGTCGCCTCTCAGATACAGTCTGGGAAATCAGCATCTTGTCACACCTGAAATCAGTCAACCTGATCTTTTCTGAGTCGTCACATATCTGCAAGGCCAGCAGCCCACTGGACCCGGCACTAAATTCACAGAGATCCCCTTGGTTTCTTCAGTTTTTTTTCCTTTGGTCTCCTTCTTGTGCTTAACCCCAACCCACCCCCTTCGGCTTCACCACTTACCTGTTAATGTTGCGGAGTTAAGGGGGAACCTTAACTCTCTTTCCCTTTCTCACCTTTCCCCCAAAGTTTTCACCTTTCTTCCCTCAGTCCACACATTCTCCTATGCGCTCCTTTACGCTGCTGCTTCAGTTTTAAATTGCTCCCTCTCGCTGTCTCTGTCTTGATTTTTTTTTTTGGCATCTTAACACTTAATCACCCAGTGCACTGGATCACCTCATGCAGCCCCTGCCTTGGCTCTAAGACGTGCTTTGTTTAGACCAATCTGGGTGCTGGAGAGAGGGTGCTGAGCTGACTCGGTGTCTTGCTCTGTTCAAAGTTCTCTCCTCTGCTATAACAGCCAATGAGATGACACTCACCCATTCCAAAACCATACCTATCCATTCTCCATAAACCATTCTTCACCTTCTCCTCTCCATTCCACCAGCCCCCAGCTTTTCTCTCCCAAGGCAAATAATTTCATAACCGAATATGAAGAGTGCTAAATATTAAAATATAATAAAACAGGTATTAAGTTATTAAAAACAAGATATTATCATATATATATATATACACTTTTTTAATATGGTTTATCACATATCTAGATATTGGTGTATCAAGATATGTGGTAGCGCAGATATAAGCTTTCCATGCCACCGATGCTATTGCCTCAACGTGCCTCCAGCCCGTGGTCCGGGAGCACGAACCTTCGTAATCAGTCCACACTGCTGGGACAACTGGCCACTGGCAACTGGCCGTGTGTGCACGCAACATGCTCATAAAGCTAAGTTCCATTGGCTGGGAGTCCTTGCCCCTAAGAGACGGAACAAATTCTGTGACTTCCCTGCCACTACACATATTTTATTAGAACCTGTCTTTAAAAACCATGCCCCTGACTAGAACATGGCATGTCGTGTTCTCGGCAGTACTCACTGGACTGTTCTGTGGTGCAGTATTGCACCATGTATTAGCTGTATCATTCATAGCTTTTGACAGCATTCGCCGTTTGTTAACTGTATTAATTTTCAGAATTATAATGTGCACTCTGTATTTGTGCATTGCACGAAAATGACTTCTTTCGTTTTGCGTCAAGCCTGATTTTTTCTTATGATTTGGTTCCATACTGCCCTCCCCTTTGGAACAGTGTGCCAGCCGTGACCTGCGCGCAAATTATTTCACCAATTAACTGTATGCGCTTCTTACCACGTTACGCAGGATAACAGCATCTGCTGAACGAGTATGTTAAATGTCAGTGTAAGTACAGGGCTCACCGGAGTTCACCGTATGCTATGCGCAATGTTTTTACTTCCAAGGCTCTTGGAACCTCGTTTTACTTCAACAAGTAAATAAGAGGCGTAACTCCTGCACCTCAACACGTACACTAAGACGAGAGATCTGTAACATTAAGTAGCGCATCAATCGCTCTTTTACTCATTTTCGGCGCTGTTAGCAGGGAAATACCTCACAACCGACTCCAAGCATGAAGTGCATCTTTGTGAAATGACTCAGGCACGCTCTGAATAAGAGAGCCTGGTGTGGGAGAAGGGTTCAGCTGTCTCCACCTCCATAGTTTATGGGCAGAGATAAAACTATGGAGGTAGTCATACTTCAAGATTTGTCAGATTTTCTCCACAATATTCTTTCAGTGTTACCCAGTGACACTTCAGTGACGGGCAGATCTGGATTTTTTTGACACAGTGTTGAGACAAAGGGCTCACACACCGGAAATTTCATGACAGTTTTTTTTAATTGATTGATTGATTGACCGACAGACTTATTGATTGGTTGGTTGGTTGGTTGATTGATTAATCAATTAATTTGTGATATAATCCTTTGTGTTCCTTTACTGTTTTTAAAAAGGTAGCTCATTTATTAAACACAGCTAAGCTATTTATCTAAGAAACTACATGTAATTCAAGATCAGACATTCAAATCAGATGGCGTCTGACTCGCACATTTGTTATCTCGACCCATTCATTCAGAGTTTGTCTTGCAGGTTCATTTTTCGTTGAAAGGACACAGGCTACCGCCTCATGGCGCCCTTTTAAATCCAGCGTGTGACATCTCTGTGTTTGCTCCTTTGAAATAAATCTATTCACACTTCTTCTAAATTCGCAGGCCTAGGACTGAATAGCCATGTGAAAAGGACTCAAGGTTGTAAAGGAAATAATTATTTGGACAGGTTTCTGTTCTTGACTCTCACGGCGTCTTTCAGAACGACGAGACATATATTTGTCGTTCTCTCTTGTTCTGTTTCCTGATAGGAGCAGGATCTTCCCCTGTGTGAGTGGGAATCAGTTTGAGCCATCTCTCAGCTGAGATTGTCAGAGTGAATAGCCCAACATTTACGCTCATTTAAAGAAAAAATAAACACCCCTACAGTAGTACGCAGAGAAAACATCTCTCCAGAAGCTATACGAGACAGAGACAAACACATACTACGTCACGTAGTGTCTCAATACGGATGTGCAATTAATGCATTCTCTTGCAAATAGGAGGGGAGATAGAATTGAAGTTGATTTTTGAGTGGGTGGCAGAGGATGTTTTGTCTCTTTCACTGTGCTTGACAAACCCTCTTTTTTTATGTTCCATGAAGTCATGCAGCACGCCTGTAAAATTGTTGCGCACCCCTTAATGACGGCAATTAGCATGTCGATATATATTCCATAAATGGAAATCAAACATCAAGAGAAAAACAAATCCCTTGCAGAGTCAGTACAATTAGAACGAATAACAGTACAAAAAGGCTCAAAGCACTATCCAGCTTAATTTTTCTGTTTTATTTTCATACAAACTCAACATAGGTACAACAATAGTTGTCCTATCTATTAGGAACAAAACAAAACACGCAGCGATAATTAAATTATTATGTTCATCCGATCATTTTCGGAGATGGATATTTTCTCCAGTCAGTTGCTGGGGCAATTAAAAATTATTCAAATAAACCAGCAGGGTCTGTTTAGCCCAGAAAAGGGAAACACACGTCGCCAGAAGAAAAAAAAAAAGGGTCGGCACGATTCGATGGGCACATCTGCTCTGACACAGGCGGCTAATTGGGCTGGACTGGCCCAGTAAACATTGCGGTCACCACAGGCCTGAATGCTCCTGTTAGAGCCAATTCAACGAGGGGCAGACACACTACTTATGTGAATGGAGCCTCTCCAGATGCACATTATTGAATCAGAAGCATTTTAGAGTCAGATGTACGGTGTGACGCTGAAGAACAGCAGAGAGATCTCACCAGACGGACCTCAGAGTTCAAGTCCTTTAAAACAACAAAGTCTCAGGTCATCTGATGCCAAACCGTTCTGTAGTACATCCTTAATTCCCTGTACGGTCACATTTAAATGAGGTTTATAATGTCAGGGTTACGGACTGTGTTTCGTTGTCATTAAGATTTTATAAATTATTTGGTTGTGATGTGGTATTCATCTCTGCAAATAATTCCTCATATTTCTTCAAAAACCAATGATATGGGTGTTATAAGACCACATATCGCACGTACAGAGCTTTATACTTTTAGCTTGATTCTCATCGACTCTTAAGCCTTTAGAACGGGCCTAAGGGATTAAAACTCACCTCTTGGGCACCACAGACCGTCGAAAAGATTTTATCTTGATAGGGATGAATCAGCCTGTTTATTTTAAATGTTCACAGCACAGTGTTTGACATTGCAAGATGTGGGTTCCCTAGAGCCAACGTACACACAGAATTATTTAACCAATAGCACCACCAGCTGGCCAAATTCAATATCATTGTCAGTATTCTTTTCTCATCTATGGTAGCGAGTCACCCTTAACACCAACTAATCAATTGCTCAGGGAACTTCCACGTTTTGCCTTTACACTGTATATAAGTTATATATATATATATATATATATATATATATAACTTATATACAGTGTACTTACATACTTTGTATATCAGCTTTTACCTCATAACTTTAATTGTTTTATAAAGTATACAATGTTTAATAAAGACTTTGCGTGCACCCTAAGAAAAATTTTAGGAATAAAAATATCCAGCGCAATTCTTCTCGTGAAACACAGATGCAGAGTACTATATGAATCCAAGAATTATCCAATTGTTTTGGGGGGGGGAGTTTGTTGACCGTGATGTTTTTCTGTACACACTAGAGGGTGCTGTAAGCACATACAGAAAATTCCTACTGACACATCGGTACGGTTAACACATACCCAAAAACAAAAAGTTGTTTGCTTTACATGTTTGAGACACTGATAGATGTTTGTTATCAAGTCCAAATGCTGTGGCGATGAGGAACGCTTTTGAAGAACACGGTGGAATAGACTTCCTTCAGGCTTACTTTATCTACAGAAAACGGTCTAACAGCAAGACTCATATATGCCAATATGTGTATATATGTGTGTGTGTCCTCTTCTTTAATTGTTAAGCAACAAACGTGCTTACGTGAGATGATATACCAAATGTCATGTACTTAACCAAACAAACAAAAAAAACTGTTTGTATTCTGTTTATGCTGCCTGGCTTACGTTAAGTGCGATGTTTAACAATGTTTAGCCCATATTAGGCCCATCGTTTTATTTACCCTATTGAAGCATGACTCTGGTTTCAGTTTTACCATCTTTGTTGGCGAAATGTAGCCTTTTGCTCCCTCTCCAATTCCCTGTAACATACCAGTTCTGCAGTTGAATTTCGAAGAATGATATGGCAAATGAAGCTGTTCCTTGAATGACTAGCGTGCCGCTATGTGTTACACTCTTAATTATTAAATGTCTTCCTGACGTTACACTTCTTCTTGTACTAATAAAACGCAAGAGGAGAATTGTGTTGCGTTGGCCTACTTCCAGATGTGTGTCAAGCGGTTTAAAGTCTCTCCCCCGCGGCTGAACAGTGAAAACAGAGGTGTGGTATATGCCTATAATTGAAAGACCTCTTTCGGAGTTCCTTTTCATCCTACAGCTAGTGAGATAACACGGCTCTGGCCCACCATGCTGCAGTCACATAGTTGTGGGACGCTTACAATGAACATAAAGTAGATGAGTAGAGGGATATTAATAGTCAAAACAGTATATATATAGATGATATCCTGTAGTTGAGGCGATTCATTATTACAGAGCCGCCAGTGTCGTAAATAATGAACCCTAGAACGGAAAACGATGCAAGAGAGCATGGCTTCAAGTCGCACTGATTCATAGATACTCACATCCTGTTTTCTGACGGTTCTCTGACAGAAGGATTCCAATCATGTCTGACACGTAAAGTGTGGTGACTGAAACAAGTCAAAATAAGCCAGACGTCTTTAATCACTTAGTAGTACGATTACAGAAGAGTATAGGGCTGGTAGGATGCAAATGAATCAGGCACCACCCCTCTTTATTTCAATACAGTGTAAAGACACCACCGTACACGCGGTTCGTCGGACGTAAAAAGATTTCTAAGAGGAGTACTTCGAAGCATAGTTCAGAAATTCGCATTTCATGAATTAAACCGAGACCCTCTAACATCACGTGACAAATCTGAACATAGAGAGTTTTTCTCACTTTACCCTTCACTGTTTACAACTGCATGCACAGTGCAACGCATTCTCCTCCTTATCTGTTTTCAGAAAGTTCTTCTTTCACTTGGAAAAACATGCATTATAATTCAACTTTTTTATAAGGTATTACCTTAATTATTTCATCCACAATTCGTGCCCACCTAAGTCCTTTACGGCCCTGCACTTCTCTCTAAATCACTAAATTAGGTGAAAGGTTGCAGGGGGCAGGTTGTAAATTCAGCAAGTGAGAACACAAAGCGGAGGTCATGAACTCATATCTCTGGTAGACTTTTACCAGAATAATCTTTTTTTTCAGCTGTGTAGACATAGCTCGGCTGTGTCTCTGTAGCCACAGCTTGTCTTTTCAAGACTCGTGCTGGATCAGCAAAGCGGAGGGTAGAGATTATCTCCCTGGACCTTCCACTCACAGTACATATGGACAATAGGCTCTTTGCCTCCATGGCCATTGCTATGGTACACCCCATTACAGCTGGGCACTATGCTTATATGGAAACACAGATGAAGGGATGTTTTTTTCTCCATGTCAGACCTATGGTATTGACCTGGCTTTTTGCTGCATAACAACAGCCCATGTACACCCAACTTCACCGTTAGGTATAACATGTATACCTAAGAGACTCATCTAATCGCCCAATGTTATTTTTATTACCAGAATATATATATATATATAATATAGAATATGTAGAGTATTATATGTGAGAGAGAGAGAGAGAGAGAGAGAGAGAGAGAATCCACATATTCGTGTTTAGGGGGGGACCCTGCACCCTAGCAAAGTGAAAAATGTTACACTTTTCCGTCTGTCACGGGGAATTGGTTCTCACACCTTCAGACTTCTTATTCATACTTCGACTGAAATGATGCTCAAAAAATGTACAGATTTAGAGTGAGAGAAAAAAAAAAGAAATCACAAGAAGTACGTTTTTAAAAACACAACTTTATTAATACCTTTGTCATTCAAAGAAATATAAAAAGCTCAAAAGAGTAATTTCTACATTTACATAGCATAGTTTTTGCTTCAAACAAACAGAAACAAACCCTACTTGTACAAAGTGGAAAAAACATCCCCTGCAGTGACAGTGCCATATTGTGTCAGCAATAAAGAAAAATAGTTCTTTTCTTCATTTTTTTTTTTTTTGACAATAGTCTGTGCAAAGAAAGACTGCATACCAAACTCGCCGTGTTGCTACATTAAGGCAAAACCCTATTAATAATACACTTAGGAAAGTCCTTGGTAAAGTGACGGTGTAAAATAACAATTTTTTTTTATCTTATTTTTTTTTTTCTTATCTTCCATCCCAAAAAAAGAACCTCAAAAGCTTTCCAAACAGTTAGCATTGCACCAAACAGAACGAGCATCCTTTGTAATTCAAAAGTTACTCGATACTTAATCATAACTGCGGATTAGAATAAAAGCTTTAGAGAGGTACAACCCTTAGCACACCATCTATTTTCTAAATTACTTTTTGCTAACACCGGAAACCTTTACAGATCTCCAAAGCCGTATTGCTTCTCCTCTTGGAGTGCTGGGAAGGTTCTAGAAACTCAGTCTGCACATGACTAGAGATTCCTCATTTCCCTTTCTATTCAAAGAACAGTGGTGTACATGGTTTGTGCCTCTTGCCCTAAAATACCTCATAATTGGCATGGAAAGGGTGTGGAACGTCAAACAGATCACAAACAACCTAAAACACACAATGCACTCCACTCCACTGCAAGACAGTACACTGAATGTGGAAATACAATATTTTAAAAAAATGTAAATTAAAATTAAACTTAATTTAAACTTCAAATAAACAGTAAAAAAAACGCCACAATTATGTTATCTCTTCAAAATTTCTGCTTTTATACAAAGCTTCAAGCTCTGAGCAAAAATTATTGGTTATAATTTAATGAATGATATGAAGCAAACAAACAAAGAAAAAAAAAGACAAAAATAAGTGAAGAAAATCTCACATGACTTGCTTGTCAGATAAAACTGACACAATTAACTTAAAAGATGTGACGACATTCAAATCTAATTTAAAAAGTGGCAGGTTGGAGCTCTTCAAAACACGTCGGCGTGACGAGGTCGACCAAAAGAAAAAAAAAAGTGACCGCGTGTCACGGTGACTTACATAGAAGTCACGAAAAACAAACAGTCAAATCAAACATAAACTGAAAAAAAAAAAAAACCCAGGAGAGTGGAGAAGGAGGTTTAGGTCTGGTAAACCTTCTCACTGGTGGAGTAGTCCTTGGTTGTGCAGGTGTGAGGGGCCACACCCCTGTGGATGGGCTTTGGACTGTGGTTGCCGGCAGTGTTCAGGTTAAGCAGACTGGTGCAGGTGGGTAAATAAACATGCTGAATATGCTCCACCTCTGACCGACACACTGGACACGTCTGCACGAAAGAGAGAGAGAGAGAGAGAGAGAGAGAGAGAGAGAGAGAGAGAGAGAGAGAAATGTTATCAATTTTTTATTTTGATTAACAGAGTTAGCATTGGCAAAAGACAACAGAATAACTAGACAGAGGCCTGTAATTCTCTTAATTTGTCAAATCATCCTTTCTTCCATTCCGTTTTACATTTACCCTATTCTTGTGTGTTTTTTAATAAAATGTGACCATGCATTTGGATTACTGCTTGTTAGTCGTTCACAAACAGAGAGTCAGGAGTCACACCAGTTGTCTGTTACAGGTTGAACAGATCTGGGAATTTTCCATTCAAAATTCTGGCAAGAGTTCTTCAGGTACATAACGTCAGGTACACATGATATACCAGTGCACCTCTGTACTGAACATAAACTTTCTCTATAAATTTATCTCAGTAACTATTTATGTACGTCACAAAACAACAACGACAACAAACAGAAATGGACATCTGCCGTTGCGCTAAATTTAGCGGGGTTTTTTTTTTTCACTTCCTCAGATTAGAAGTGAAATAATTTTCACTTCCTAAAATCAACGGTCTCCAAGCCAATATCGGTCTTAACCTTACGCAAACCTAAAAGCCCTACCAGATTACGTAAACACATACCCAATACAGTGCAAACACAGCATGGAGACAGGTCCTGTTTTTGGTTGTAAATACTATTAGCACTACGTCAACACCCCCCCCCCCCCCCATTGTTGGGCAATAGCTTCTTCTCTCACACTTAGGTGTTCATTAGCACTGTTTTTGTCCCCTGTATCTGTCCGCTCAGCTTGTCTTGCGCTCGTATCTGTTCTATTACCGAACTCAGCGGTGGCACTTACACCGCAGTCAGCCCTCTCATGGCTACATGCTTGGATTGCATTTTGCCTCACTTGGAAGTCGCTTTGGATAAAAGCTTCTGTTAAATAAAGAAATGTAAATATGAATGTAGATGTAAATATCTGCTCGGCCTGTCAAATACACGGATGTCATTTCGGGTTGGAGAGAAGGAGCCAAAACTATCACGAGCTAATCCGATTTATCCGGGCGATATAGGGGCCAAGACTGCTAACGGAAAAAAAAAAACTCGAATGGAAGACACATGAAAACCCTGATCTAGGAGACATGGAGAGGGGTGGAAAATTCAGCCACGACACAAAAGTGGCTGTGCTGATAACACATTAGCAATGCTCTTTCTCTCTCTCTCTCTCTCTCTCTCTCTTTTCCTCCCGTGCTAACATTAGGATCTGAGAAGTGCTCTCCAATTTTTTTGGAGGGAATTAAATCAAACCAGCAGAGAGCTTAATCCACAAGCCCAAAAAGCACCATCTGCAGCAGTTTAGCCCAGTTGTGTAACATGTAGTGGATACACACTGGATTATGGAAACAATTTGCCTGGCTAAAATGATGACAGGGTGGGCTAATATCCTCTAAAAGCACAGCGAGAGAGAGAGAGAGAGAGAGAGAGAGAGAGAGAGAGAGAGAGAGAGAGAGAGAGAGAGAGAGAGAAGACTCAGGCGGGGTGAGCTATGCGGAGCCATCTATCTGATGTGTTACAAACATCATCTTTAGTCCCGGACAAAATGAAAAGCCTGAATCATCATCATATTGTGTCTGTTTTGTAGAATGGTGCTGGATGTTAGGCCATAAAAGCAAAAAAGAGCTCTCTGTGGACTTCTGAGTTTCTGTCTTATTTGTCTATTTGGTGCCGCCTCAATCATGCTTTTCAGTAAGCGATTTGTCTCAAAACGATAACTGACCTACAGCGACCACTGCGCACACACACACACACACACACACACACACACACACACACACAGAGAGAGAGAGAGAGGAATGTGTGTTAATCCTTCTCACCTGTAGCTGTGCAGCACAGCTCTGACAACAGACCATGTGACCGCAGGGACAGAACGCGGCTTCGATCTCCTCCTCACAGCAGAGCATACACAACAGCGCCTCCTGCAGCTTCTGCAGCTTCTCCTGCAACACCCGGCTCTGCTGGCACCCACCGCAGTCCAGCGCCTCCTCCTGGTCTCGCGAGGGAGACCGCGAGGACGGCGTACGCTGCCCCGACCGGGACATCAGGTCTACGATGCCGGCGTTGTAGAGCGCTCGTCTGGCATAGTCGTACACCTCCTTCGACGTGCGTCGGATGTCGAAGACGTATTTCTTGCCCAGGTTGATGTTCTCGTTGAGGAACAGCGAGGCGAGGTGGCCTTTGAAGTCACGGCTGTACTGCATCATCACGGCATTCGTCACAGTGTCACATCTGAGGGACAGAAGGGTTTGTTTGGGTTTAATGCACTTTTCAGCGGTTTCTGTCACAATGTTCACCTGTGGCTGTTAAGCTAATGCGAAAACAGTGAGCAAATGGAATGCGATGTTTCAGAATCCATTAGTGGTAATGGAGTTGTGAAGTGGACGTGAGGGGGTAGGGGAAGAAAAAAAAAAAAAAAAAACATTGAAAGAGCTTGTTAAAGTTCAAACAAAGAGTTCACCCTGACTGCTAAGTCTTGATATGAGTTAGTTATCAGTTCCTTATCACGTCTTAAGAGACCATGATACAAGTCTGCTCTAAGCTTACACACTAACATAGATATGCCAAGTTCCACAAGAGAAGTGAGGTCAAAGACATGAACTTTCGTTTTTATTTATTTATTTTCTCATCTATCAAAAGGACACTATTTTATATTAATGGGCTTATTAATGCCTCATGTTTTTGTTCCTACCTATATATATATATATATATATATATATATATATATATATATATATATAAAAAAGAAAAACTAGAACATCAAAGGCCATAACCCTAGCTCTCTAGATTAAATTGGTTTTGTTCGCTTACATTACAAAATATCATGAAATTGACCTAAAACAACATATTTAACATTAACGGTGGGTGGTAACAGGTCAGTTTTTGTGAGTTTAGCTTTAAAAATGAGCTGACATCTTTCTGCACCTGCGAGCACAAAATGCAAATGCTTTTGGAATGTTACTGAATTTCTGTGAGCGCCCAAAGTCAGTGCAAAACAACAGGGGATTATCCTGTACTTTACTGAAGACTAAAAGAATGGGAACAAACAGCTCCTGCCTTCTGAGCTCACAATACAACAATTCAAAGCGCTGACACACACAGTTTAGAGAGCAAATGAGTATTATCAGCAGCAGAAACTCAGACAAGTAACCGAAAGCAAAAAAAAAAAAAAAAAAAAGATTACTGTTCTGCATTCAGAAACCGTCTGTACAATTCAGCAATACAATTTGTCTTTGACAGTTCTGAAGGTGAAAATTACTAATAACCAGCCAACATATCTCAATTCGCGTTTTGGTCCAAAATAGCGCAACACACACACACACACACACACACACACACATATAAAAATAAAAATTGAGCTAATCAAGCCTATGAATTCCCTCTTTCATGAAAAAGTACCCAAAATACTCTGAGGACTCAGCACAACATGAGCAGCTTTGGAAATTTTTGACTTGTTTAAACTGGGGCAGTGACATGCAGGGTCAGAAACTTGTGGCAGTTATCTAACATTACAGGCAGTGAATGATTGACGAAGGGTCACTGGGCAGGTGTTCCACTTGACTGAACAAACAAATTCACAGGACATAGCACACCTTTAAAACCATTCAATGGCACTTTTCTGGTTTTACATCTACACCTGTTTACACTGACAGTGAAGCCTGGGTTCTAGACATGCTTGTGTGTTATAAGAGAGGGAGAGAGTGAGCAAGAGAGGGGGAGAGAGAGAGAGGGAGAGAGAGAGAGAGAGAGGGAAAGAGAGAAGGAAAGATAGAGAGAAAGCAAAGGGAGAAGAGAGAGAGAGAGAGAGAGAGAGAAGGGGAGAGAGAAGGGGAGAGAGAGAGAGAGAGAGAGAGAGAGAGAGAGAGAGACTCACCTGTAGAAGGCATGTGTCTCTGTGATAGCTCTGTACAGGCCACTGGCTGCTCTGTTGCTGATTAGTTTGAAAAGCAGAACCACACTGTCACTGGTATCCTTGGTGATAGTCAAGTACACACTCTTCCCCGACTGTGTGGCAATTTGTATTAAGGGATAGGCAATCCTACAACAAAAAAAGATAGCAGACATTTGGAAAAAACAATTGACTCCAATCAGATAAAAAACACACACACGCCTTATGCATATTTTAAGCAAAAAAAACCCACTCTGCATCAATTGGTATCTCTCTATCAATCTCTTAATCTAATCCGTCTGCATGAGTTAGATTTCAAATTTTCACACATTAACTCACATCATGCACTCTGCCCTTTACATATCAACCTCATCAATAGCTTTCATAAGATTTTGACTCTTTGCCCATTTTAAAAGGCCTTCAGTGTGTGTGTGTGTCTGTATGTGTCTCTTCTCTGCCTTGTACCTGTTGACCATGCTGAAGTCCTCCCTGCAGATGGCGATGCCGTCGGGTCCTACTCCTATGGCCAGTCTCTGGCCGTCGGCATCTCTGGCCCAGTGCCACTCCACGCCGTAGTGCTCCAGAGAGGAGACCAGCTGCAGGGCCTGGTACTCCACAGAGCCCTGGCTAAGACCCTCCAGAGCCTTATGCCTGGCGATGATGCTGACAGAGAAAACAAGAGAGAGGGAGAGAGAGACACCGTCAAACACTCGACCGGAGGACGTGCTGAACATTTAGTTGACAAGAGGAGATGGGGGAGACTGAGGGAGAGGGAGAGGGAGAGAGATGAGGGGATAAGAGAGAGAGAGAGAGAGATGTGTGATTTTTGCAGGGTTTCAATGCAAGGCAAACACACACACACACTTGCTTGGGTAGAGAATACATTATTCAAAGTCCTCTGGCCCAGACCAAGTTTGTCTTTCAGAAGTCAGCACTTTCCCTACATCTCTTTGTGAACAGCATTGCCAAGCAGGGGGGTGTCATGCACATCAGCTAAGAGACACGCAACAGATCTGCTGCAAACAGACTCTCACACCCCCCACCCCCTCCTGCCCCCGCCCCCCTGCAGACTTTATACTCTGATTAATCCACTAATCTGATCAAGTTAAACTGATTCAATTACAGAAAACGTAAAAATGAACCACTATTTTAATTGCAATAAGGCTCACTTACATAGGTTTAAACCTAGATTTAACAGACTGAATTTTCAATAACCCTAATGACTCTGTGCTCGCACCGGCGAGAATGAGCGAAGGTATTCTGAAACGGGTGTTGAGTTGGCAGTCTGGTGTGTTTAAACATGCGATGCTGCTTAAGTAGGTCCGTCCTAGGCCCCGCCCCTCAAATGTGTTCGATCTGAGTGAATGACATGGCCCCTGCTCTCTTCCTCACACAGTCCTCATACAGCCATGTTAGGCTTCAGCCCTCAAAAAAAAATACCAGTTACTTAATCGCAACCAAAGACCCTTCATTACTTTACACTTTCATGGATTTGCTTGATCAGGTCTGCGAGATTGAGAAATGCACCATGGAGCAACAGACAAAGAGCTGTTTGGAAATAAACAAAGAGCCGACAAGAGCAGCATTGTGTTTGTCTCAGTTTATGCGAGACTGCTTGTTTTCCCCATTTGCCTGTCTGCATTGTTCTCTAGGAGGAAGTGGAAAAAGTGGAGGGATGGATGGAGGGATGGATAAATGAATGTGCAAGTGCTTCCACGCAGCTAAAAACAAACCAATATAACGACTCTTGCGAAGACTGTTGATTTACCCGCAAAGGGTTTAACCTGAAGTGAGTTTTTCCACTGTTGATATGAACCTATTGTATAAAGTGTTGCCCCAAAGTTGAACTTTAATTGCGTTTCTTCAAACAAACTTCGACAGAACGGCTAGACAATTAGCACTGAAAAGGATTTGTCTGTTGCTGGAGAACGCAAATGTTCATCTCATATATAAACAGGAAGTGGTATTTCTCTCTCTTTCTCTTTCCATCCCTCTCACCCCCCCCCCCCCCCCCCCCTCACTCTCTCTCTCTCTCTCTCTCTCTCTTTCTCTCAGCTTTGGTAGTGCATGCAAGAAACAGCACTTCCTCCCCAGCACTGAGGTTCTTACAGACAGTTTTTCGGGTGCTTAGCCACACTGTGTCTAAAATAGCCGTTGTGGTGGTCGTCTGGTAGCGCTTCAAGTCCATTACTCTTACTGGTCCTGTCTGTTCCTTGTAATGTGATCCATGGCCAATAAGAAAAGATGTTCTCTCCCTTTCCCAGTGTGAGTGTGTGTGTGTGTGTGTGTGTGTGTGTGTATGTGTGTGTGCGTGCGTGCACTCACAAATAGCTGAGAATGCCTTAATTCCCTCCTTGAACGTTACAGTCAAGATCATATTAAACATGACCTCTGATTTTTGCCCACTCTACCTACAAGTTTCTCACAGTTTGGAATTGTGGCCTTTGGACTTAAGTTTACTGCCACACAACAACTCAGACTTGGACAGATAACGACTCCACGTACAACTCATCATACTTTGCCACAACCTCACAGGTTACCCTTACTTTTCACCTCACTGCACTCCTGGCCTACATAACAAATCAGCCAGACATGAACAGATAACCCAAATCTTGATTAACTTCACAATAAAGAGGGGTTACACAAGCTTCTAAGACATGGCGTCTTACCTGTTAATGGTTGCTTGGTTGGGCTCCTTTCCACAGAGTTCGGTGTACCAGTACTTGGCCGTGTTCTGGTTGTAGTCGCCAAACTCAGCCTGAGCCAGGAGGGCACTGAGCTCCTCCGCCTGGTCTGCCTCCATCCGCAGGTGTCCTTTGTGCAGGTCCTCCTTCACATGCATGAAAAACAAATGTCTGCATAAAGGAAGAGAGAGAGGAGGGGGGGAGGGATAGATCAAAAATAAAAGGAAAGAGAGAGAGGGAGAGAAAGTGTGTGTGAGTGAGTGGCAAATGGATGGGAGCAGGTGAACAGTTGGAGGCACAAATGGATCCTAACAGGTGTTTTGGGAGAGAAGTTCCAAAGTTTCAGACAAACTGTGGGTTACTGCGTCTTGGTCTATCTCTGTGTAACACACAGGCTTTAACGCAACAGAACTGTACAACTCATCACCGGACAATAACATCCTCTGTAGAAGTCTCTGAGGCTCTTTAAGAAAGCAGAAATGTCCATTTCCTGTTCCTCTCAGACTTCCCCTCAACCAAGTGAAAAAGGGAAAGTTTTATTTTTTTGGCATCAATACAGTGTGAAGTGGTTTGACTTTCACCTACTCTGACTTCAGAGAGAAGTCCGGTTCTTAAACGTGCTGACTTCACATACCGGGGGCAAGACCCCCCCCCCCCCCCCCCCCCCCGTCCTACTGCGGGTAATTCACGATCCTGCAGGCGTGTTGCCTAGCGATAAGACAGTGGCCTCGTCCAACTCACAGCCTCACAGTCCGTGATAACACGACTTGCAGCCGACTGCCTGAATTAACCAAGCTTTTACCACGCAAAACTGGACAAAGGCTGGAACAATGAGGCGACTCAAATCAGCGGTCGTTAATCAATTGTCTTAGTGCAGCTTGGGAGCTCTCTGGTTGTCAGCGATATGTCAAACTTTTGTTTTTAGATCAAACAGAAAGTGGGTGGAGAGGAACCCTGGGGGGAAAAAAAAACTTGGCACAAAAGTCTCCTAAAAAGCATAAAATTTGTTCCCCTATGTTGGCACACGCTGTAGTTTTCTAATGCTGAGGAATGATTTTTTATGGGAACTTGTTTTTTTTTTTTAAATAGGAGCATTTTAGAATTCAAAATGAGTCTGGTCTACACTGGGGGGAAAAAAAAAAAAAAAATCTGGAAAAATTTTGGCTTCAGACAGTCTCATCTTAAATCTATTGTAATGAGATACAGGATGAAAAGCATATTTTTCAAATCATCCAGGGTCAACGATTTCCAAGGCCCATGCCAGTCCTCATTTTCCTTCGTGCTTGAGCACACGGCAAATTCTTGGACTCTAAAAACAACAAAGAACTTTCTCTCCCCCCTCAACAGAACTTTCTTTCCTCACCCCCCCCCCCCCCCCCCCCAACCCTCTTTCTTTCCCTTTCCACTTGTTTATTTGAAGAGTACCCAACTCAAACTATCACTCGTCTCAGTGACTCAAAAGCTGTTGAAAACCTGTTTGGGCAGCTTTTCATACTAACGCTCCCTCCCTCTCTTTTTGCATTCCTCCATCCATTCCTCCTTTATTTCCCCTGACACAGCTGAGACCGTAGATGGTCCAGTTTGGACTGGTCACCCTCTCCCCGTTCTCCTCATATACAAACTTAACTAGCACAGCGTGCGTCTCCGTGTTCATCGACATACAGTAACTCTGCCCCCCCCCCCCCTAAACAATGCACATAGCTCATGATCTCTCCCAGTGGGATCGTTTCCCACCCCACCACCCCTGTGGTTTGAGAGGACCATGGGAACTCTAGGAGTCGTTCCCGCTTCCGAAGCCCCTTTCATTCGCTCACACGCTACAGTCGTTTAGGATTTAAAAAAAAACAAAAGCCCTAAACAATCAAACATGACGTCTGCAGAACGCCTCAGACAAAAGTATCAAAGCCGTAAATGTTGATTTTGGCCGAAAGTAGAGGACATTAAAAAAAAAAAGAAGAAGAAGAAGAAAGGGGCATTAACTCTAAACAAAGAACACGAGAATCATATTAGCATCTCACACAAACACACGTACGTACACACACACACACGGAAACACACTCACAGGCCTGACATGTGATACCCGCTAGATATCTGATTAAACAATCCCGTCTCAAACTCAAACTGACCGGGAGTAACCTTCTGAGTGGTGACATCATACACCAAGGCGGGGAGAGTCATGTGACACGCTACCTGACTAACAGAACAAAAGCAGTCTGTGCGGGGTTACTGTCGGTCGCCTGCTGCCCCGCCGCCTGTAGCGCTCCAGGGTGGAACACGCAGCGCCGGTCTGGTCCCTCCGCCTTTCATGACTGATATTACAATCAGCACATCTGTTGCTCTCTCCCTCTCTGTCTCTCACACACACACAAAGCGGTAACCTTCCAAAATGACAGCCTTTTAAAACTCTCCGAAGCATGTCTGCGCTTTAAAAATCCAAACTGAAAATGTAACACCTGAGAAGCACGAATGTTGCTGAGGAAAGAGATGAATTCACTGTTTTCCAAATGTAATTTCCCCTCTTTGTTTATGTTCTTCTAGTCCATCAGAACTATAATCATTTTTACAACTGTAACACACAGGTTTACAACCTAAATTCGGAGAAACGCTATAAAGTTCTACAGTCAATGTCCATTACCAAGACGTGAAATGAGATGGACAACACAATATAAGAATTATATGGAAATTATGCCATACTTTCAACTGTCACCTGAATACACACATAATTTATGAGATATACTGAGTGATGTATTGTCAGAGAGGCTAAAAACAAGTTTGGCTGCCTTTGAGCAGGTTCACCATGAATTTGCATGAAACCACAACACAAATGAAGCCTTGAGGCACCCAAAGTCCAGCGTAGCACTGTAACCCTTGAAGCACAAAGACCAACCTAACACTGTAACCCTTAAAGCACAAAGACCAGTCTGACACTGTAACCCTTAAAGCACAAAGACCAGTCTGACACTGTAACCCTTAAAGCACACAAAAGGCAGTGTAACACTGTAACCCTTAAAGCACACAAAAGGCAGTGTAACACTAAGACTGCAGAGGGCCTGTTACTTTCAGTCTGTTACCATCTTCCTCGGAAACGTGAAAAAACGCCTAAGTCAGCGACAGTCAGAGTTTGACCACAGCAGCACATGTGGTCTTATTTCCCATAGACCCAGGGTGAACGAAGGGCAGCAGGTGTGTGTGTTTGAGTGTGTGTGTGTGTGCGCATGTGTCTGCTTCCACTCCCTTAAGTGGGTAGTCTCCATCTGTCTAGAGTAATACCAGGCTTTTCAAAAGAGGGAGAAAGGCCCACAGCTGAGAGGAACAGGTCAAGCACGTTGGCATGTTTCAGTGCTCACGCCGACACAGGCCAGACCATCTCTGGCTCTCTCAAAGCAACCCAGGTAGACAGAGTCACTGCACAATGCCCTCCCTCCATCTCCACGGGTAAGAGAAACGCCAGGTTACATCAGGCTCACCACACACACACACACACACACACACACACACACACACACCATAGCCGTCCACAGCTTCCCTGTCCAGCTGAACCCAACTGTCTGTCGCCACGGGCAAAACACAGATGGACAAGGCGCTGAGCGGGCACAGCATGCCCCCGCGGGCAGGCATGGAGCGGAGCAATTGGCCCAATTTAAAATGAACTGGTGTGTGTGCGAGAGAGCGTGTGTGTGTGTGTGTGTGTGTGTGTGAGGGGGAGAGAGAGACTTTTCATTAAAGCAATCTTTAATACAGATTGCACAGAAAAGCGTGTCATTGTGTTTTGCGACACCAGGGACACATGGCGAATTCGATCATGAGCCCAATAGCCAGAGGGGGGGGCGAGAGGCACTCAACTCAACCACAAGTCATCTGTCCCGCCGCCCGAGCTCGTAACAGCCCCACTACGTCGCTGGAGTAATTCAATTAGAATGCGTGTAGCTTTAGAGAAGTCAAAAAAAAAAAAAAATATGGGTCAATGCCCAAGCAAAGAACAATCAAAGGAGACCTCTGAGACGCGGGAGGAAAGCTAGGACGAGGGGCGGCCTCTCTTTTTTATTACAGGTAAGAACTGACAGTTATTTTGTGGTGAGAACCGTCCCACTTAGAAAACTGACAACATGTCCTTACAGTATGAACTCTGTTAAAGCTTTTTATTAAACGTCAGCCTTGTGTGAAATGCACGCTTACATATATCGAATGAAATGGGTAATATAACTTGCCTGCTAATCGTTAACTTGTTGTGGTTTCTTTCTCTAAATGTTTTTTTTTTTTTTTTTTTATAACTGTCTGACAGTGTAGCTATCTCAAACGGAGCGGAACACGCTTTCATATCCTGAGCAGCTGGTGGGTTTGTTTGATTTGACAAGCAAATACACAAGTCAAAAGAAATAAAGTCTCTGTATTCCACCGACTTTGTGTTCAACTTTTCCGGAGGAGCATGTTTAAATAAACAACTAAAACTAAAAAGACCAAAGCATTGTTTTTCTTTGTTTGGTATTTCTGATGTCCATGTTGGTACTGTGTTTAAAAAAAAACCTCTTTAAAAACCTGCAGTCCTGCCTGGGTGACCCCTATCTCACTCCTTTGTTTTACTTAACGAAACAATACCCTTGTAAAAAAGACCTACCAAATGTCAGGCTGTACCACAGAACAAAAAGTCCCTCGCAAATGAAACCAGAAGCTTCTGCCTGGAAACGAAAGCCAAGCAGCCAATCAGAGGAGTGCTGTACTACACAGTCAGAACAATGTGGTTTCAGAGTTAGTCAAACCCTTGCTATGCAGGAAGGGGTTACTCTCAGTCATTGAACTATAGTAACCTTCTCTGTCGTTCCATCCACATGTTTGTTCACAGTAACCAAACATTTGCCCTAACTAAAACAAAAGTAATGTTAATCGTTCACCCTTAAAAAAAAAAAAAAAAAGAAAAAAGAAGAAAAAAGAAGAAAAAAAGTAGAGTCATTTAGGAATGAAACCAGATAAAAAGGGAGACATTCAGCATCTGTCTCGGAGTCATTCAAACAAAAGTCAATTGACACCAAAACAAAGAAGTTGTTTGTAAGCAAATTCGCCTCTGGTATGGGGAGCGTGTTCCGTAATGTTTCACAAACGGCAATTAAAAACAAGTCAAGGTGCCTTAGGTGAAAAAAAAAAAAATAAAAAAAATTGTGTAGCATACCCAGATAACTTGAGCTCATTCCAAAGAAAGAACATTGTGGGTTCAAAGCCTAGAGATGGAGAGGTTACTATAGTTCACACGCAGAGGAGTCAAACCAGTTATTGCTAATGAGAACTGGGGCAAGAGTTTGGTCCATCCCATGTTGTGAACTGTCCTGAGCAACAAAACAGTATTACTCGCTAACACATGAAAGTTTATGATATGAGGTCAGTTGTTATGGCTGTATCAAAGTAAAACTGTAAACGGTGACCTGAACTTTCAAGAAGTCAGTCATAAAAATTTTGAAAGCTTATTATGGCGCTATTGCTTTTAATTTCAAAGGTGTTTGTTTTAAAAACAGAGATGTTAACGATTGCTGTTCTTGTGAGAAGCGGAGAGAACATTGTGCAATCATTTCTCACTCAGGAAGTAATGAGACGCAAACACGAGTAGACACTTGTTTACTCAACTTACTGCTCATTTGGCTACGTTAGACTAACGCGAAGACTGTAAATGTTGTTATCAGAAACACACACAATGCCCGCATACACTCCATCCTAACAGGTCACCTAGTGAATAAGCATCCTGGGGAATGAGAGGGGCTTATGAGATTGTTCTTGACCTGTTTTCTTTTGGGGGGGGGGGGGGGGGGGGGGGGGGGGGTTGGCAGTGGGGTGAGAGAGAGCGGGAGAGAAGAATGGAGAGATGTTGGGTCATCTATAGCAACACACAGAGGCAGGAGGAGAACACTCTCACGCAAGCTCCAAAAAAAAACAAAAAACACCTCCAGTCAGCTCCAGCTGGACGGCAAACCCTATGTTTAGTGGTCAGAGGATATAGGAAGCAAGCAACCAACACCCAGCACTGAACTAAAGATTAGACTCATTTGTGTGAGTAGGTGAATGTTTTGGAACAGGAGGTAATTTTGTTTTGCTTCTGTTTGGATGTGAGCAAGCAAGATAGAGAGAGGGCGAGAGAAGGAGGGAGAGAGAGGGGGGGGCAGAGAGAGAGAGAGAGAGAGAGAGAGAGAGAGAGAGAGAGAGTTAAGATAGAGGGGAAGTTAGGGAGAGAAGGAGAGAGAGAGAAGTTTGTTTCTGCACTATTTACCTTAAGACTGAGGGAGTGCGTTGAATTGAACTTGGCTTAATGTGCAAGTCTCTCTGTCTCTCATTAACTGTGGATGCTGCCATTCCGTGAGTTTTCTCTAAATATCCCAAGCTGTAATGACCAGTGTGGCAAATGCTAGGATGCGAGAAACAGCGTAACTGCCTTTTTTAAACAAACCTTGGCACGAACATAAAACTCTACCTGCAGGCTAAGTGTGTTTGATGAAGCATATCAACCTATTGTAAGGGGTCGACATCCCATTAAAGCACTCAACCGTTCCGCTAGCCCTCACAAAAACACAGAAACCATCACGCAGTGGCCTCTACACTTGCAGACAAACACACACACACACACACACACACAATGCATGCAAGTTTTACCAGTCATCCTTCTCATAAAAATGCCGGTACAGCGACGTGAAGTGGAATTCTGCAGGAAAATGCCCTCCCACCTTCTCTTTGTTTTTTGACTAGATGCAATTTCTACTTAGAACCTCTAACCACACACACACACACACACACACACACAGAGAGAGGTAGAGCGGGCTAGATCTGATGACAACAGGCCCTGCAAATATCCTGAATCTGAGAATGACAGAATGTGGGGAAAAAAAAAAAAGATAGCGATACCTAAGGAAAGTTGACAACACTCAGCTCCCGGGGCGGGAGCAACACTTAAGATATCACATGCCCTCAGAACTGAGCAGAAAACATAAATCACATTCCCAGCTTCAGACAGGGTCTGCAGGGAGAGACAAACCAGTCAGGGAGGAGACATTATTCTATGGAGAAGAAGATGAAATCCCCGAGTATGTAGAGAATAAACAGAACATTCGGTGAAACAGCATAAACACAAACTAACATCGCACATGACATGTGCCCTTTGTTTGTTTGTGTGTGCGAGTGTGTGTGTGTGTGTGTGTGTGTGTGTGTGTGTGTGTGTGTGGGTTTTAGGGAGAGGGAGGAGTGCTGATCCCACTTAAGAGACTCAATCATGCTAAGAGAGGTATTAAGCCTCCACCGGATGGCCGTTGCCTATAAACGGCTGGCTGCTGAGGGATTTTCTGTAGCTCTGTAATTAAAACGGTAAACACGGTCCAGCCCTCGCCCGTTTTTTTTCCTTTCCCTACTCATGCCCACCGTGACGCTGTAAATCATAAACTAGCCTCGTCTGACACACAGCTTCTGGCGCTGTAGCACACAGAAATATGCATCTAATTTTAAGAGTGAAACGGGCATAATGTTAAGCATGGGAAAGGGCTTTTTGCAGAAGCGGTCAGAGTATTTTTAGTATTTTTATGTACCCCTGCGCTGACGCTTATACAAGCAGCTTTCTAAATCCTTTGTACAGTCCAGCTTGGCTTACATAACAGGCAAGAGAGAGAGAGAGAGAGAGAGAGAGAGAGAGAGATAGAGAAGGGGTGAGAAAAAAAAAGACAAGAGAAAGAGGCCCTCTCTCTGA
Source organism: Chanos chanos (assembly GCF_902362185.1). NCBI lineage: Eukaryota > Metazoa > Chordata > Actinopteri > Gonorynchiformes > Chanidae > Chanos > Chanos chanos. Next base: position 9,316,845 of record NC_044506.1, on the reverse strand, counting down.
CACGCCGGACGGCAGCTGAGATCTCTGTGTGTGTGTGTGTGTGTGTGTGTGTGTGTGTGATCTGAAATTCTGGCACCTGTTTAGACATGCAGGCTTTCCTGTACCAGGCTTTGGATCGCAGGGTCTGTACACCACAAAAAAAAAATCCTACCATCGTCACCCTAGTGCCCCCCCCCCCCCCCTGACAAACTCTCACACAGCAGGAACAGAGTGTTCCATGCACGTGTGTGTTTATTTTTGTCTGGGACCCCACTAATTCATATGTCCTCACAGGCCTGTGGGAAGTAAGTCACTGTATGAAAACCAATGAGTATCTGACAGAGTCACACGCTACCCCAGACAGACCGCTGGATCAAAAAATAGCAGTCCCCCGTAGCACACACAGAATGGAATGGTATGCATACAACATTCATTTAAAAACATGTTCTCCCTGGAGTTCTACGGTTGGTTCAGAGAGTGTTTATGTGTGTGAGAGTGTGAGAATGTGTGTGTGTGTGTGTGTGTGTGTGTGACAGAGAGAGAGACAGAGAGAGAGAGGTGGAGAGACAGAGAGAGAGAGAGAGAGAGAAAGAGAGAAAGAGAGAGAGAGAGAGAGAGAGAGAGAGAGAGAGAGAGAGAGAGAGAGAGAGAGAATGTGTGCACGAGTGGGTACATTTTTGGTCGATGTGACGCCTACATACATAGGCAGCAGAAGTAGGGCAAAGGTGACAGAATAAAGAGGGTTAGAAAACATGACCCCAGTCATCGCTGTTCTCTATGCCGAGTCTCATCTCAGTCTCAGTCTCACTCACACACACACACACACGTCTAAAGCTGCCAGAGAGGGAACAAAGGGGTGTTTTCAAAGTGTACTGCCAGCCCTTACAGTCAGTACTGAGTCAGAAATGCCAGTGTGAAGACAGAAGCAGCCATCTGTATGCTCTCACAAGCACCATTTCCCCTCAGTGGTCTATCACTGCATGCCACCCATTCAGTGGCGACAAGAGAGAGAGGGAGAGAGAGAGAGAGAGAGAAAGAGTGAGCTGGCACTGTCACAACTCAGCTAAAACTCCACTTCCCCGATTGTGACAGAGTGTATTTGTGTGTGTGTGTGTGTGTGCGAGTGTGAGAAAGAGTGAGTTAATATGTGCGGATTTGTGTGTGTATGTGTGTGTGTGTGCGTGCATGTGTGTGTGTGTAAACAACAGGCTCCTCTCCAGACTACCCTCTGTGACATGAGCTGCCTGAAAAAAAGGAAGCTTTGTTCACTCATATTGAAATCATAGCCTTTTTTTTTTTTTTTCATTCAGGATATCCTGTTTCTCATCAACCCCACTAATCTAACTGAAGCACTAACATCTGCCAGAATCATCACTCCCTTTATAAATTCATTTTCAGTTTCTAACTCATTCAAAACTGCTTTAAAATCACCTCTTGCTTTGCTTGGACTGCCTGGTTTAAATCATATTACATCTGAAAGAGACGGGAGGTGAAACAGAGAGAAAGCTCTGAAGGCATCGCTGAGCCATGTGCAACACGTGAAACTTTTAATTAGCAGTCTAAGAGCTTCTTCTTTTTTTCCCCTCCACCTCTGCCCTCTTACTCGCCAGCCCTGAAATCCTCCAACCACCATCTGTTTATGACCCCAGCTAATCTCTGGAAGGTCACCGCGTGGTGGGGGAGGAGGTGGAGGGGCGGGGGGGGCCACGGCTGGCCATTCTCTTAACCAAAAAAAACCCTGCCCTGTGTCTGATAAATCAGTTTACCATCTCCCAGCCTTCACAGCCCAACAAAAAGAGCAGTGTCCAGTAACCAGGACACACACACACACACACACACTCGCACTCATGCACATGCACACACACACACACACAGACTCACACGCGCACACACACACACACACACACACTCACACAAAGCATCTGTTTAGTCTGTCCGGCTAGCCTGCAGTGAGAGCGCATGTTTGGGAGAAGAGACAGCAGGAGTTGGCTTGAGAATTGATCTCAGTTTAATGAACAGACTACGGCCATGCCAGGAGCGCCTGGATCGCTGACGTTCACATCACCCTCCTGAAAACAAACAGTCAAACAGCAGCTTCTGGACACAGTTCAGAGTTAGGGAGGGAGGCAGGAGAGGGATCCCCTTAGAGGACAGACACCCTCTCTTCCAGTGCTATAGACGGACAGACGGACAGACAGACAGACAGACAGACAGGGGGCTGAGGAAGCACATGGGGAAAAAATGCATGCAAAGCATTTCTGTGCAGAGACATGGAAAAAGCTATTTACAACATCAAAAGCATAAAGACAGGGAGAGAGAGAGAGAGAGAGAGAGAGAGAGAGAGGGAGAGGGAGAGAGAGAGAGAGAGAGAGAGAGAGAGAGAGAGAGAGAGAGAGAGAGAGATGAGTCAGGTTGGGGGTGGGTGGTTTGTCAGGACTTGTTAGCTGGAGGGGTGGGCCGGAAGCACTGAGTCCAGCACAACACCCATCAGATATCAAAGGTTTCAATATGCGACGCCGTCACAACTTTTCCCACTTAACTGTCTCCAATACACACTTCTGAAAGGGAGAGGGCCTTGAAATGTTCTGCAAGACTGAAAGAGATAAGAATAACTGCCGCCTTTCTCATCCTTAAAAACTCTTGGCTCTTGGCTCATAAATTCAAGTCTTTAAAGAATCAAAAAGCTTTCTGTAACTACTTATCAATTGACAATAGACAAAAACAGCTAGAAAAAGATTCTAAATAAGTCTTGCCTTTAAGAATTTCATTTCTTTTTTTTTTTTTGCTAATTTTCAGACGAGTCAAAATGCCTAACGCGAGGTCTTAAAACAAAGAAAGGCGAAAAAGTTCAACAAAAAAAAAACCCACACACAAATTCAACTTGGATGAAAGAAGAGAAACAGAAGAGGCAAAAGACTTTGCCAGGGAGAAACCCTGGAGCCCGGAGACATCCAGGCAAGAATCAAATTTCGGCCCGTTGCCGCTAAGCCTAAGGCGCTACACAATGACCTACAGTAACCCAAAGAGACCGAGGTTACTATAGGACATACCACTGTACCGGAAAAAGAACATCATAGACACCCACAGCAGACACTCTACAGGCTAGAGTTTCTCACTCTTTCACTGTCTTATGACTCATACAGATGTGTGTCGGAGATAAAATTTTAAAAAGGGAGTTATAAATATGAATATTTAATGTCTAACATGCCCCAGATATTTTCATCTTTAAGCAGGTTTACTTTGGAATAACAAACAGGAGTCTTCAAAAGAAATCAGATGTCAAAAAAAATTCCAAACCATCATCACACCACCCATAAAAACAAAAGTTTGCATAGCTTTTTCCACTTTTTTTTGCTGCTCTCACTACAAACTTTTTTTTTTTTTTTTTACTGTTTGACTACGTGGTGGTAACAAAATGAGAGACTGTGTGTGTGTGTGTGTGTGTGTGTGTGTGTGTGTGTATTTGTACCTTGTCTGCTCCTGAAGTATGAGATGGGGTTCCACAAAAAACTTGACTCTGAGTCTCAAACGGCATGGACTCAAACTGTCCATCTGCTGTGAGATCCGGTTCCTCAGATTCAGCCACAAGTTTTCTCCCTTGCTGCCGGAGTACTGCAGTCCAAAATAGTCCACTTCAATAATCCCTAACTTCCTACAAACCTGCAAACCAGGAAGGGGAAAACACATTCATTAATCACAAGAGCTTTTATCATTAAACTCCACAGAAAAATGTCACGCTGAAAGCTAGGCCTAATCCTCACAGATGCAATTGGACTACAATAGCCTGAAAACAAGACAATGGAAACTTAAAAACAGCTTAAACAAACAAAAAACAAAACAAACAAAACAAAAAACAAAACAAAACAACAACAAAAAAACGGTCAGTAGCAAAACAATGGGAGGTTTTAGTATGCAGGGATATTTCTCCTTAAGAAACAAAAAGGCAATCAGTTCTCTCTTTACCAGCCGGCGTACCGGAGCTATTACGTAACTGTCATCCAAACGTACACCCTCTGAACAGAGCAGGAGAGAGACAGCTAATCCATGTCAAACACAAAATTCAGTGTCGTGCATGTAACAGTCAGGTTACGTAGGGCCATACAGAAAATATGGAATTTTTTTCTTCTTCTTGTCTTTCTATTCTTTTTTTTTAAGATAGGGAGAAACTGAACTATCTGAGCGGCTAATTACTTAACAGGCTGCGAAGAAACGAATACATTTGATTAATTCAATCTGTACTGCATAGGTTTTTAAAGAGGTATCCAACACCAAACTCTAAGTTCTGTTTAAAATGAATGAATGTATTACTTTCATACTTTCTAACAGAAACACGTTTCTGCTCGAGCAGCCAACAGACAGATCAATTTACAGCCAAACATCTGCTGGAAAACAAATGAACTTTAGTAACCTTGACAATACCATCACCATCCTAGTCGCAGACAGCGGCATGGATCATAAGAGTAAGTCTGATATTAAGTCTGATGCGTTACCTATGTGTTTCGCAAAACATGGAAAAACAAAATGATGTGATTGTGTTTGTTTGGAAACGTCTACAACAATTTCCATTTGACCCTGCTGTTTAAAAAACACGCTTACACTCGGGAGGAAGTGTAGACCAGATGGATGAAATTTGGGCTATTTCTCTGAGTACTAACAACAATAAAAATGCGTATACGTATCTTTTACACATAATACATGAAGTGACCTTTGCAAAAGAACACCATCAGGTTAATGGCAGCATTGGGTTTCCTCAAGCTACCTGACACTAAGATATTCATATCGCGTTCACAGATTTACCGACTTGCCGTTTGCTGAGAGGGAACAAACGACCAAAACACGGTGAAAGTATTATCTAAAAAAAGATCTAAGTATGAAACGCATTTTGTAACAAAACTGACATAAAGAGACATTTACGAACCTTATTCAGACACTCTTCTCCGTTCGCTTTCGCATCAACTTCCACTTCCATCACCACCGAATCTGGACGTGTAACGTGGCAAAGCATTTTGGAATAAAAATAAAAATCTTTGGTCTACCCGTCCACTAAGAAAATAGAAATATAACAACCTCGTTTTCTTTCTCTATGTACCCTACATCGAGCCTTCTTTCACTTTCCTAAACCCTCTCTGGGTTTGCCGCGGAGTGTCTCTCAGCTGTATATCAATGAATTACAATGCAAGCACTGCCTACCACGGAACAGCCAATGACGAAGCGCTTATCATGCGTACCTTCCACGCTCCTGCCAACAGCAAGTCTTGTCATATTCACTAACTTCGCATTGGAGTTACGGCACTACCGGCGCCCCCCTCCGGTACTAACCTCCCAAAATTAAATTCTCTAGTCTGACACTCGCTGCCCTCACCACTCATCTCAAAGAATCCAAACTTGCCAAGCAACTCTGAGCTTTTAAAATAGTTGTTAAGGTTTTGTGCGGATGGTAGTGATTTACTTTCATAGTTATGTGATTGAGCTGAATTAGACTGACCGGACAGACAGGTGCTCTAATCATCGTTTCTCTGTTCAAAGCTGCTTTTAATTCAACAAATCAGCAAAGATTCAAATTCTACAAATCTGGAGGGCTGTATTTCCGTCTCTGTCTCCATACCAAAGTGAATTTCCATATAATCCTATTCGAAGACCCATAAAAACTGCACCCACAGTTTAGGCTCCTCCACAGAAATATTCAGGCATGTCTGAGACAGCCTGTGAAAACACTGACGCCCCAAAAAATCCTGCTGGAGGATATGTGGAAAGCGCAAAATTGTCCCGCTGCCAGCAGATAGCAGGTTTTACATCTTCATCTTTCAAGCGTTTGCTCCGCTTTAAGCTGGAGATAGGGATTTTACTGGCAAGCTTGAAAGACACCATCCAGACGGTCTTTTTACAGGATTAGATAATAAGTCCGACACATAAAAAATGTCAAAACGACGAGGGAATGTCAGATCTAAAGTTCTGACCAGATATTTAAAAAAAAAAATACTAATATTAATGATGATAATAATGAACTTTTGGTTTTGAAAATTAAGTTAGGACATAGTTTTTGAAAATAAAAGCGTTTGTCACATAAGTGTAGTCTTTACACGAGTGTAGGTTGTGCTGTTATATCTTCACACTCCTCATCCTCCAGGTGAAAAGTTGGCTTTAAATGCATATTTTCAATACAATAGTGCCACGAATCCTCCACTCTATAAACAGCTTGCAGACAGTCAGTCATCTGCTGTTTCAACACCTGTCCTTAAACCTCAGCTGATCCACCCTAGATCCACCACATCAAAGAACTAGGGCTGAGAGAGAGTGAACCACTTTTTTTTGGAGTGTAAATAACAAACAGGAGATGCCAGGTTGAATCTGTGGTTGGCCTGGTCTGGTGCCCACACCCTGCCAGTTAGACTCCTCTCTGCAGATACGGCCTCTGTCAACAAAATGACATCCCTCAGGATGCAGCTGCCCTCACTGGCAAACAGGACTCTGTGTGTGTTTGTGTTTGTGTGTGTGTGTGTGTGAGAGAGAGAGAGAGAGAGAGAGAGGGAGACTGAGTGTGTGTGTGTATGTGTGTGTGTGTGAGAGAGAGAGAGAGAGAGAGACTGAGTGTGTGTGTGCGTGTGTGTGCGTGTGTGTGTGCGCGCGTGTATATATAACTGTGTGATGACCTGATGGTGCCCTAGGTACTCTTTGAGTTGTCAGTGGAGTTTGTGTTGAGATGAAAGCAGACATACAGTCTGCTGGGCAGTCTGCTGACATCAAAAAAGTTTTTAACTTTCATCTGCAGAGATATATAAATAAATAAAAAAATAGCCGTTTACTCAGATAACCTCCGAGTGAAATGTTCTTCTGTCAAATATATATGAGGTTCTGTATTGCTTATTGTTTCTTTATGGCTGAGATAAAGGTCAATCTAAAAAAAAAAAAAACACTCTGAGATTTTTTCTAGTCTTTACCAATCAGCATGAAACTTGAAGTTCTGTTTCTCGGGACTGGTTCATTTGAAGGACACTGGGTTTGGGAAAGAACTTCCGCTCACTTTCTCAGTGATGCCAGGCAGAATAATGAGGTAGATTGGAGAGTGATGTCATAACAGAGGCAATGGAACCCCTCCAGAGAACAAAAAAAAGACAAAAAAAAAACCTCCATTGCAGTAGAATCAAATCACAAATGGGCCTGTACTACTGACTCATACACGCAAAAAAACCCTAGGGAGTACAGTGCTGCACTGCTCTACCTCATGAAGCATCTGCCACAAATAAACACAATCTGTTTGCCTCAGGTCTTTTTTTCTTTTTCCTCTAGACTGATCACAGAAACCCAATCAATCTACAGCACAGTTGTGCTCATACGCGTCGCGAAATGAAGTCATCAGAAAGCTTCGGTTGACTTTCATACACACATTATCAGTCCCTGCTGGGGATGTAGCTGTCCTGAGATCAGCTCACGTCACTTATTACAGATTCAGTCTGCCAAACTGATATCTGTTTCCACTCTTGTGGGGCTTCACAGGTTGCATTGTGAATGTAAATCAACTCAAACAGACAGCAGAGCTTAAAAAAAAGAAAAAATGAACAGACAATGTCACAGAGTCTGTTAAGCCTGCTTGTCATTTAACTGATCCAATCACCTGGTGCTAAAGATCTTATTTGGGTGGCACAATACCTATGCCCCCCCCCCCCTCCCTCTGGTCACTCAAAGAGTGATTATTGTTCTGAGATGAATGGGAGAAGGAAGAGAGAGGGACAGAGGGATAGAGGAATCTGAGAAAAGATGAGTTAATCAAAATGGCTGAACAGCTGCAATGACAAAGAGAGAGAGAGAGAGAGAGAGAGAGAGAGAGAGAGAGAGAGAAATAGATTTGTCCATGATGTACGCTGAGAGGAGCAGGATGAGACAGTAAGTGATGTCTCCATGCTGTTGGGAAACCCAGGGGGCTGTGTGAGATATTACTGCTCACATGCATACAGACAGCGGGCCAATCAGACTCTCATCTGTCTGAGCCATTTAGACGTGGAAGAGTTTCATCGTAGCACAACAATATATTTGTCTGAAGAAGAGACTAAAGAAAAAATCCTACACACACACACACACACGCACACCCACCCACCCACACACACACACACACACACACACACTCACTTAAATAAGACAAGTATTTCTTATATTCCACTGAACTCTTTAGAAATTTTATTCACTTCCAGGGACAGCTTCACGCAGCATTGATGGATCACTTTAAAAGAGAGTGGAATGAAATTCAATATTTCTGTGGCACAGTGTCTCACTTGGGACCATAAATGTTAAATAAAGTGAACTCCAATTGTAATAGCAAATATATGGCACAATTAACGCTTTTTCCCCCCATGCTCTGTTTTGATAATGTGCAAAGCTGAAGCCAAAAGAGGCAGCGTTCAGTTACATAAACACCACACATACAGTACAGCAACCCCCTGGGTCCATAAAATTCACTCATTCGCTCAGCCTTATGGGCCCTTAGATTGCAAACATAAACTAACACTGCATCGAGGGCTTAAAATGACATCATCTAACATGACATCACTCCCTATAGGCATTGATGAGAACAGAGGGGTTAAGGGCCAAGGATCTGCGATACGATCCGAATTTCCATGAGAGATGTGTCAGTGTTAGCAGGATGATATCAGAAAGAGTCATCCCTCCTTACTGGGCTTTGCTCCCAGGTTCTGTCCACATTCTCTCCCGGACCTTTGGGGCTGACTGTGGACACAACAGACTGGAGACTTATATGGTGTTGTGTTTCAGAGGCACAGGAGCCAAGATGAAGGATGAGAGAGGCGGAAAAGCTGTGAAGAAACCCAACGGGTCCGCGGCGGTCGGCGGGACGGGGTTCTCAGATTGCATCCGGGTGGAAGAGCTTGCGTCACAGACGTTTGAGCCAAAGGGCAAGGACGAACCCGCGTTGTCCGACTACCCGACTAACGACACGGGGCGGAATCTGACGGCAGGTATTTTAAAGTGCTGTAGAGGATGCTTCTGTTTGAGTAGAGAGAGAGACAGAGGGAGGAAAGAAGACATCTGGGCAGATATCTCACTCTCTGAGATCACAGACTCTCCAGTCAAACCAGACTCTGCCTATGAAAGTCCTTTTAACTTTGAGCCACGTGGTCTGACGGACACCTCGGTTTTCAAGCCAGCGGTCGAGGGGCGGAGACAAGATCTGTGCACCTCCTCTGGATTTGATACCTCTGCTGTCTGTCGTGACGTAGCCATGGGCGGGGATGATGCGCGGTTGCCGTGGGAGAGGGACATGGTGCTGCGTGTGGAATTGTGGGATATGGGAAAGCTGAGACGGGGAGAGGGGGGACAGTACAGGGCACTGTGGCATCTCTCTGAGGGCACAAAACAGCTGGCACAAGGTCTCTGGCTCTCCAGCAACACGGACTGAAAACACAGGCAAAACCAGCACAATCTCTTATGATGGTGTGTCTTTGAAGGCAGGAGAGAGGAACATGTTATTGAATTTCTGTATGCAGTGTTTATGATGTAAAAAAAAAAAAAGCAATTATGGCTCTATTTCTGCAAGTTATAAATATACATGAGTGTAGAGCAGAGTGATGACTAATATTTTTTTTTTTTGCATTTCACAGTTTTGGGTGCTGTATTTATCAAGGGCAAATGCTCAAATAGGGAATTTTTCATGGCAAATAAAGATGATTTTTTTTTTTTTTTTTAGCAGATTGGATCTGTTTATCTCCACAGCAGATTACCAACTGAGATTTACTAATTGAAAAAAATATATATAATTCCTGTCAGAGCATCTGATGATTTGTAGGCTGTTATTGTCCTTCCTGGCACGGAGTGAAATCCGACGATTATGAATTATGAGTCAGTCATAGGGATTATGTCAGATGTATGGTGTGAATACTAGGCGGGAAAATTACCCATTAACAGAAGG
>NC_044506.1:9281950-9301950 GCF_902362185.1 Chanos chanos | reverse complement strand
ATTTAAAGAAATGGTTGATACAGAAAGTAGAGAGTGGACTTGTTTGTGTCTGTTCTTAATTTGCAGTCAGATATAATAGCTGTGAAATTACAATAAGCCTCTTAGAGAGAGAGACAGTGGACCTGAGAGAGAGAGAGGGAGAGAGAGAGAGAGAGACAAAGAGAGAATGTGTGTGTGTCTGTTTGTGTGTGTTCTTATGTGAGGGACGATGAGAGAGAATAAGAGAGGGAAGCCACAAAAAAGAGAGAGAAGGAAAGAGAGAGAGTAAGAGAGAGAATAGACCTGAGAGAGAGAGGGAGAAAGAGAGAGAGGAGGGGGGAAGAGAAAGAGAGAGAGGCAGAGACAGAGCTTTTGAGAGGGATACATGGGTACAGTGATTCTCTAAGGAGAAGTATCACATTCTACCTAAGCTGTTAAATTACCCATAATTCCCAGAGCAGGGAGGGCTGAATCTGTGGAAGTGGCCTAGGACTATACTCCATGGTAATCCAATCCATTCACCACCAAATCATTTGAGAACAAAAACCGGCTATTTTTGTGTGTGTGTCAATAATTGTACTGTTGTTGCATTCCTACACATGATAATTATTTGATAAACAGATATGAGTGTTTTCTTTTGTAATTTTGAGTTATTGTGTCCCGGAAAACAAATATTTTAACTTACTTTCTTCGTCTAACATATTAATATTGGCACGGTGGACAAGTATTGTGTAATGCCGCTCCACTCTCCAAGCCAGGGAAGGTTCTAGTAAGCTCCGTTCTTATCGACTGACTCTGTTCCTGTGAGACAGAGGAAATGAGAAAGTTGCGTGTGCATGCCAGGAAAGCGCGTCACCGGCGGACGAAAGCAGCTGAATGCCGTAGAGTTATTGAGAGAGTCACCAACCAGTCACCCAGGGCAAAGCTGGCACGGGAGGCTTTGAGTGATGAACCAGCACCTCAGGAGGGAGAAAGAAGCATCATTTTACAACACCCGCAGAGAGAGAAAGAGAGAGAGAGAGAGAGGGAAAGTGAGAGAGAGAGAGAGAGTGAGTGAGAGAGAGAGTCCCAGCACAAAAGCCGAATTTGATGAATGGTCTTGAAAGAACTGCAGGCGGGCGGGACACTCACAGAGATCTATAGCCACTGCACGCGGAGACCAACCAATTTCTCATGGCATCACCTACTAGAAACTCTCTCTCTCTCTCTCTCTCTCTCCCTCTCTCTCTCTCTCTCTCTCTCTCTCTCTCCCTCCCTCTCTCTCTCTCTCTCTCCCTCTCTCACTCTCTCCCTCTCTCACTCTCTAACTCCCTAAAGTGTGTTTTTTCTCTCCCATCTTAACTGTTCACTCTTCCTCTCATGCTGTGCTGAGTGCGTCTCACAGAGGCTGTTCTCTAATGACTCTTCTCATTGTCATAATGTTGATGGAATCCACAGCGTGAACAGTGACTGCGGCTCACAGCTGCCGTTTGGAAGGTGTATTTACATGAGGGGGTTGGAGGAATAAATGGAACGTGTCATGGGTAACAGTGTTATGACATTATGCTTAAGTCGAGAGGGCTGCACGGTGCTTTTGTGGAGCATACTTTTCCCTGTATGCAGATTTTGTATAAATCTGCTTTTTTTTCTTTCTCTGTCTTTCTCTTTCTCTCCCTCTGTGTGTGTGCGTGTGTGTGCATGTGTGTGTGTGTGTTTGTGTGTGTGTGTGTGTGTGTGTGTGTTTGTGTGGGTGTGTGTGTATGTGTGTGTGTGTGCACTTTTTATGTAAGTGACAGAAAAAGAGCATGAAGCAGGAAAACCACGAGGGAGAGAGAGAGAGACAGAGAGAGAGACAGTGTGCGATGTAGTGAGGGAGAGAGAGAGACAGTGTGTGATGTAGTGAGGGGGGAGAGAGAGAGACAGTGTGTGATGTAGTGAGGGTCAGAGAGAGACAGTGTGTGATGTAGTGAGGGAGAGAGAGAGAGACAGTGTGTGATGTAGTGAGGGTCAGAGAGAGACAGTGTGTGATGTAGTGACGGAGAGAGAGAGAGACAGTGTGTGATGTAGTGATGAAGAGAGAGAGAGACAGTGTGTGATGTAGTGAGGGTCAGAGAGAGACAGTGTGTGATGTAGTGACGGAGAGAGAGAGAGACAGTGTGTGATGTAGTGATGAAGAGAGAGAGAGACAGTGTGTGATGTAGTGATGAAGAGAGAGAGAAACAGTGTGTGATGTAGTGAGGGTCAGAGAGAGACAGTGTGTGATGTAGTGAGGGAGAGAGAGAGACAGTGTGTGATGTAGTGATGAAGAGAGAGAGAGACAGTGTGTGATGTAGTGACGGAGAGAGAGAGAGACAGTGTGTGATGTAGTGACGGAGTGAGAGAGAGACAGTGTGTGATGTAGTGAGGGAGAGAGAGAGAGACAGTGTGTGATGTAGTGATGAAGAGAGAGAGAGACACTGTGTGATGTAGTGAGGGAGAGAGAGAGAGACAGTGTGTGATGTAGTGAGGGTCAGAGAGAGACAGTGTGTGATGTAGTGACAGAGAGAGAGAGAGACAGTGTGTGATGTAGTGATGAAGAGAGAGAGAGACAGTGTGTGATGTAGTGACGGAGAGAGAGAGACAGTGTGTGATGTAGTGAGGGAGAGAGAGAGACAGTGTGTGATGTAGTGAGGGAGAGAGAGAGAGACAGTGTGTGATGTAGTGACGGAGAGAGAGAGAGACAGTGTGTGATGTAGTGACGGGGAGAGAGAGAGAGAGAGAGAGAGAGACAGTGTGTGATGTAGTGAGGGAGAGAGAGAGACAGTGTGTGATGTAGTGAGGGGGGAGAGAGAGAGACAGTGTGTGATGTAGTGAGGGTCAGAGAGAGACAGTGTGTGATGTAGTGAGGGAGAGAGAGAGAGACAGTGTGTGATGTAGTGAGGGTCAGAGAGAGACAGTGTGTGATGTAGTGATGAAGAGAGAGAGAGACACTGTGTGATGTAGTGAGGGTCAGAGAGAGACAGTGTGTGATGTAGTGAGGGAGAGAGAGAGAGACAGTGTGTGATGTAGTGAGGGTCAGAGAGAGACAGTGTGTGATGCAGTGAGGGTCAGAGAGAGACAGTGTGTGATGCAGTGACGGAGAGAGAGAGAGACAGTGTGTGATGTAGTGACGGAGAGAGAGAGAGAGACAGTGTGTGATGTAGTGAGGGAGAGAGAGAGACAGTGTGTGATGTAGTGAGGGAGAGAGAGAGACAGTGTGTGATGTAGTGAGGGTCAGAGAGAGACAGTGTGTGATGTAGTGAGGGAGAGAGCGAGAGACAGTGTGTGATGTAGTGATGAAGAGAGAGAGAGACAGTTTGTGATGTAGTGAGGGAGAGAGCGAGAGACAGTGTGTGATGTAGTGATGAAGAGAGAGAGAGACAGTGTGTGATGTAGTGAGGGTCAGAGAGAGACAGTGTGTGATGTAGTGACGGAGAGAGAGAGAGACAGTGTATGATGTAGTGACGGAGAGAGAGAGAGAGACAGTGTGTGATGTAGTGAGGGAGAGAGAGAGACAGTGTGTGATGTAGTGAGGGGGGAGAGAGAGAGACAGTGTGTGATGTAGTGAGGGTCAGAGAGAGACAGTGTGTGATGTAGTGAGGGAGAGAGAGAGACAGTGTGTGATGTAGTGAGGGTCAGAGAGAGACAGTGTGTGATGTAGTGAGGGAGAGAGAGAGAGACAGTGTGTGATGTAGTGATGAAGAGAGAGAGAGACAGTGTGTGATGTAGTGAGGGTCAGAGAGAGACAGTGTGTGATGTAGTGAGGGTCAGAGAGAGACAGTGTGTGATGTAGTGAGGGAGAGAGAGAGAGACAGTGTGTGATGTAGTGACGGAGAGAGAGAGAGACAGTGTGTGATGTAGTGACGGAGAGAGAGAGAGACAGTGTGTGATGTAGTGACAGAGAGAGAGAGAGAGACAGTGTGTGATGTAATGAGGGGGGAGAGAGAGACAGTGTGTGATGTAGTGAGGGGGGAGAGAGAGAGACAGTGTGTGATGTAGTGAGGGGGAGAGAGAGACAGTGTGTGATGTAGTGAGGGGGGAGAGAGAGAGACACTGTGTGATGTAGTGAGGGGGAGAGAGAGACAGTGTGTGATGTAGTGAGGGGAGAGAGAGACAGTGTATGATGTAGTGAGGGGTGAGAGACAGGGATAACATGTACATTTTCTGCCCTCTGGCTCATTTTGTTTTGCCCTCTGGTTTATTTTGGCTCCTGTGTGTTTAGAGTATCAGGCGGAGAGAGGGGGGGGGGGGTACTCCTGTTTGTTTAGAGTATCGGAGGGGGGGGGGTGCACTTGACCTTGCTCTTTGTCACTGCAGGCTATCATCAAACCTTCCTCTCCATCAGCAGCAATCATTTTCAGTCAAGGTGAAGTGATGGGGAGAATGCGACAGGAAAGATAATCACTTCAGTGCTCGGGAAAGACAAGAGGAATTTTGTGCCTGACTGAAGTCAGGAGCAGATTTAGGGAGCGTCTAATTTCAATTACAATGAGGCACAAGATTTTTTTTTTTTTTGCTAACCTAACTGCAATATTGAGCACAAACGTAACAATAAAGCTCTCTGTTTATTTCAAACTCCACATGCTCCCTAAAACTTCCTAAAAACCATGAAAACTGGGTCTAAGACAGGTCAGAAAGACCAAAGTCTTATGATGTACAGATTTTCAGGCTTCTAGGGAAACAAAATATTTCCGGTAACGTGGAATTTAAAAACAGCGCTCAGTGCTGATCACAAGCTGCAAATTCAATTACCAAAAAAAAAAAAAACCTCAGAAAAAAAAAGAAAAAAGAAAACATTTCCAAGCTTACGTGTAAAGTGGAGCATCAAGTACACAAAAACATTACAACATTCATGTTGACTTACACCAGAGATCTTATACCAATGTCTGTCACCAGCACGATAGAAATATTACATAATATATTATAGATATGAGGACACATTGTAGATATAAGAGTATACTGAGAGGGGCCCCTCTTTGAAATAACTTGCTTGGGAAAGAGGCAGAGATTTCTCAGGTTGCACATTCAGAAACCATTTTCCTTTCTGGATCCTAGAAACCTTTACTAAACGGTTTCCCTGCAGACCGTGATAGATTACAGCTTTAGCTCTTCTGATGGCCTAATTCATTCAAAACCCTGTGTTAATACCTTCTCTGTTCCAGTGCACATAGCAGTGCCCAGTCTCATTACAGATGTGAAAATGGTAATACTCCTTAAAAGATCATTAGTTTCAGCTTTCCACAGCATTTTGGAACAAGAAGAGTACAACTGGGTCTTATAAACTTGAGGGGCAATTCTTCAACACCATTATATAGGCTCTCTCTCTCTCTCTCTCTCTATATATATATATATTATTTATTTATTTTTAAAGCAGCCAAGTTCCAATCTTTAAAATGCCTTGTAAGCATAGTTCATATGCCAAATTAACTGCAGCTTCAAATGTGAGATTGATTCCATGACAACACTGCGTCGGTTCCAAATGGAAACATTTCTACTTTTACAAGCTAAACACCACATTACGATATTAGGTATTAAGTGAATTTCCAGAGGAGTGGCGGAGGTGGCCAGTGCCGCACTGAGCATGTCTCAGCTTGTTAAAGTCTTGCCTAAACATGCCCAGCTCCTTCCAGAGAGCTGCCCCGACCTGTCTGTGTGTGCTGCACAGAGGACCAGAACTTGTCGTGGGGAGCTGCGACCTTCCCGTGGGGCCTTACCTGTCCGCCCTGCAGGGTTAGTTAACAGGTCTGCTCCTGCCTGAGATGCGTATCGATCTGTCTCTACCTGCCTGGGTTTGCCTCAGTTTGTTTGTACTTGAACTTCGTTTGATAGCACTGGTTCTCTCTACGGACTCTCTCTACAGACTCGACGGTTAACTCAGCGGCTTAAGTGGAATGTGACACCTCTCCTTAGACAAACTCCGCACCCTCTCAATCTCTCTTTGTCTTTTTCTCTGTCTCTGTCTTTGTTTCTGTCCATGTCCCTGCCTCCCCCTTCCCCTCTGTCTCTCTCTCTCACACACTCTCTCTCTCTCTTCCTCTCTCTCTGTGTCACACACGGACAATATGATCATTGTATGTCTACAGTGGCTCTGTGTTACCTGTAATCTATCATCGTTTTGCATTCGGACACCTGAGAACAGCACAGCCTTTAGGGTATATGTCCTCCCACCCGCTGAAAGCAAATGGGCAATTGTTTCTGAAATGAACTAACTGCAGGCTGATTTGGTTACACTACACTACTGTTTGGAGAAGTCAGGTCAAATCCAGATAATGTAGCTTTTAAGGCTTTTATTGCCCAAAGGGAAGCTGACGTGCCCCCCCCCACCCCACCCCCCGCCCCTTTGTGTTATAAAATCTCCACACATAGGCCCACAGCAACTGTCCCGAATATGGCCATCTCAGAAGATGACTTGGATACCTACAGTTATGACTGTTGGTACCAGCGGTGCAGTTTGACAGAACTGACATCATGATGAAAAAAAAAAAGGCTTTTAGCAAAAACATTTGCTACCCTTTCCTTATGTAAGAGTGACAAACGAGATTATTTTAGTTTTCTTTCTGATTTCTGTAAGCAGAGTGTCTTAGAGGCTAAATATATTTTTAGGACTATTACATAAATGCTTTGTCATGTGAATTAAGCATTGAAAGATAAAAAAAAAACACAGATGAAGGTGAGTTAGCATGTGGTTTTCCAGACTAATGAGCTCCATTTTGTGTTTAAGAGATTGGCTATGAAGGTCAAATAGAGCTATAAAGGTCAAATAGATGATCTAAACATCCTGGACAGAATGGAAACTGTCAACTGAGTAAAATGCCTCAAGTCCTGCACTACACTCCGTCTGCAGCTCCTGCCAACAGGATATTAAGGGGTGGGAGCATTAAGGTAAAAGCAGAGAGCTCAATCCACTCTTTCATCCTTTCCCTCTCTCAGAACAGAAGATCTGGTAATGTAATTTATTGTAGGTCTTGTGAATCCTAAGGTTCAGACTTAGTTCTTCGGTAAAAAAAAAAAAAAAAAATTGGGGGAAGCTGTCTTTTGCAGTGACCTGACAAAAACAGAAAGATTATTATTGTATGAAAGCGTGTCCAAAGGGAAAGAACTTGCCATGGGGATCCAGAGACTGTGATCTCTCAGCTGAAGCACAAGGTTCTGGAACTTTCTCTGCAATGGCATTGCTCAGTTCTCCTGCCGGATTCTCACAGCACCACACATTTCTGACATCTCTCCCTGCTCTATTCAGCCCATCGGCTCATTATCAAGAGTTTGATTGGCTGAGGCAGGCAGGTTCGAGCCTGGTTTGAGGAGAGACCTCTACAGACAGAGCTGAGCCGAAGTCTGGGAACAGGATTGGCCAAATGCTTGCAGACATCTCTACTTCAGCCCTCAAGTGAAAACTTACTCATGTCTGTCCCGTTTGCCGTCTTTTGTGCACTACATATAAAGACAATGCCCTTCCTTTTAACTGCAAACAAAAAGAAAACAAGATTAATTTCAAAAGTTTGTTGCTATTGTTTCAACGCATCTGTGTGCCCAACAAGAAGGACATTCAGAGAGGCAGAATTAAGTGATTCTTTCTTTGCATTCAACTCTCTGTGTGTGTGTGTGTGTGTGTGTCAGTGTGTGTGTTCAGCAGAAAAGGTTCACTGCAAACGCAATATTTTAAGAGTAATCGTTTCCAGATGCAGGTGTGAATGCAGTCAGGTGCTATATCTACACGAGGATACAATGGATGATCTGTCATTTCAAGATGCTGACTGTCCAGCATTCTGAATATCATAAAATGCAAAGTCACAGAATTTACACAGCGAAACAATTCATCATGGAATTTACATAAGAACATTTCACCTTACTCTGCAGTCGCCTGGTGTCTTATTTTACTTTTAGAAACATTAAGATTCTAACTTAATGTGTGCACATATTCCAATCAAAAGTTTTGACGGTTTAAGAAAGTGTCAGTTTACTGTAATAAGATTAGATTAGCATGCTCACAGATCATTTAACTACCTGCAGTTTGCTCTGTGTTGGCTCTGGCCTGTTATCCTGCCCAGGAGAAAAAAACCCACTAATAAAATGTGACATACAATCATGGCCCATAATTTCCATGGTAATAAGTGAAAATGAACTGACAGAAACGCTGAGAACTACCCAGAGAAGTGAGAAATTGATTGATTAAACTACACTGACAGGACTATCCATGCTAGAGTCCTCCGGTCGAAATTGCTCTCTCTCGCCCTCTCTCTCTCTCTCTTCTCTCTCTCTCTCCCTCTCTCTCTCTCTCTCTCTCTCTCTCTCTCTATCTCTGTCTCTCTTGCTCTCTCTCTCTCTCTCTCTCCCTTTCTCGCCTGCTCTCTCTCTCTCTCTCTCTCTCTATCTATTTCTGTCTCTCTTGCTCTCTCTCTCTCTCGCTCTCTCTTGCCCTCTGTCTCTCCCTCTCTCTCCCTTTCCCTCGCTCCCTCTCTCTCTCTTACTCTCTCTCTCCCTCTCTCGCCTGCTCTCTCTTTTCCTTTTTTTCCCCCCACTTCACGCACTATTTGCTGAAAACAGATGAACAAGCTGTGGGGCTGAGTGGTAAATTAGTCCAATTAAGTTTACCGTCATTGTGGGAATTGCGAAGAGTCGCCCAAAGACAACTCATTTGCTCTATCAGAGTGGAACAGACTAATCAAATCTAGAGATGGCTCAAAGGTGAGCGTGAGCATTCCAAACAAATGAATATTTGATATTGTACCTAAGCATGTACATATGAAACTGCACATGTGAGTTTGGTAAGAAAGCCTGTTAAAGACCAGCGATTCATTTCAATGCTGCGAGTGTCGTGTCCAATGCTGGGATGGAATTACAGATCAGTCAGGACCTATCACATTAAAATAAGTGGAAGGACAGCGTATATTTTGAGTTAAATGAAAGAAGTATGGAATGCCGCTCAAATCTAAGAAAACAATCTATAAAGACATCCAAGACGTCACCTGAGAGACCACACATCTCATCTGTCAACATTCAGTTATGTTATTCACCGAGTATATGTAATAATGTGATTATCTTGCATAGCACTGAACTGAGAAACAGTGAACATGGAAATAAATCTTTCGAAGAACTTCTGAGAGATCTAAGAACCTTGGAGATCCTTGAAAGCCGAGCTTTCACATTCCAGCGAAACCGGCTAATTTTTATGCATGTGATGTTGATTTCACTCCAGAGGAAATCATGTGAAAGCGCCAAGTTCACTCTGGACAAAATCACGAAGCGATTCAGAACAGTGGCTGTTTATCTCAGATCTTTGGGTCTAATGGCTAAAGTGCATATCTATATTGCATGAAATGTGTAATCTGAATTACATGAGATTGTAAAAGGGAGGCTCTTTGCTTTCAGATGGATTTTCTGTCCATCTCAGACTACAGACTACACCCTTGGCACTATGTCTAAATGGTTTATATCGCCAAGTCACAGAAGGTTAAACTTCAAAAACCAGCCGTTATACACCAATGGCTACTGCTGTCCTCATCTGACTTGTGGCCAGTTGTCGAACTTTGTTGAAAGTGACCGTTCAGGCACCGTTGGGGACAGAGTGGAGGCCTGAGAAAGACGCTGAGAACTTGCATTTAAAACATGATGTTCAAGGTGAGATGGGAACGGACTAGAATGTGTAACCACACAGTGTGTCCTTCGTGTTTTCTGCCTCTTTAGCCCTGGTCAGAAATGCCAAAAAATTTTTTAAGCTTCTACTCCAGATACGTAGCAATAAAGGGACCAACAAATGCATTATAATTGAGGGTTTAAGCTGTATACTTCAAAAAAAACCCAAAAACATTCCGGAACATTCTTTTCATCCCGCTGGTGTTTTCATCCTGCTAAAGTCACTTGCATTTTAAGGATGAGCTAAAATCAGCAAGTTGGCTACCATGAAGTAAACAACTTATCTATTTAAAATTGTTAAGTAATCCTGACCTTCCCTCTGAGCAAAAGACATGACGGGAGAGTTATTTTGAAACGCTTACGTTTTCTTTTCCCCGTATTCAGACGTGCATTTTTTTTTCTTTCCTTTGTCAAACTCGTGGTTTTAATGTATTTTCCACTGAGCAAATCTACAGGAGCCTGTGGAAAGCGCAAACAAGCAAAGACAAAGCCACCACTGGTCCCGTCCTAT
The DNA here is from genome assembly GCF_902362185.1 of Chanos chanos. Taxonomy (NCBI): domain Eukaryota; kingdom Metazoa; phylum Chordata; class Actinopteri; order Gonorynchiformes; family Chanidae; genus Chanos; species Chanos chanos. Next base: position 9,291,830 of record NC_044506.1, on the reverse strand, counting down.
CTCTTATTGATAGGAGGCAAGCGACTTATTCCATTCATGCACATTTAATGAGCTTCTGAGATGCTGTTCCCTGAATAGAGATGGTACAGAGCTAAAGTATAGGCTGTGTCGTCGCCCCCCCCCCTCACACCTCCCACCCCCCCGGTTGCTAAGGAATCAGAGGCAGAGAGATAAGATAAAATGGGATTGGGACAATGCTATGAAGTCCAAAGGAGCTTAATAAAGAAATCATATTTCCAGACAGACACAGAGGGCTCAGGTATTTTTCTAATACAAATGATAATCAACCATTTCAGCTCTGTATCCAGGGAATAAAAAAAAAAACGGATCCACTTCAGGAATATTCTAATGTTCCTTCACTTCAGACCTGCAAACGAAGTTTTGAATGAATACATAGCATATATATTAGGAAACACACAACTCTCACCACGACACAAAAGATTCTTAGCAAAAATAAATATCAATGATTAGATCCCTCCTGTCATGATTTGTAGATGTGAAAAAGACAGCTGGTGGTATTTCAGGAGGAGTAACTGTCACTTTCGTTTTCTGGTGCTGTCTCTTTGTGCCTTGAGGACAAAACATCACAACCCAAATCTTGTTTTTCACTTTTTCAGCCAAATGTAGTGAGTCTAAACTGTTCATCTTCAACACTCTCTCTCTCTCTCTCTCAATCTATCTCTCACACACGTACACACACAGACATAGACACGCGCACACACCCACACACCCACACACCCACACACACACACAGACAGACACACACACACACACACACACATACCATACCTTGACTGTAGTGATTAACAGATGTGTCAATTAATTCAATTCATTGAACATAACTTGCATGAAATATCACTGCCTGGCCTTACCTCTCCTTATACTTTTCTGATGGCTCTGTACCAAGATCAGCCTGAGGTCAGATCTGTATTTTCTATTAATGGAATAACGCTGCACTTGAGATGACAAATGGATTTAAACTTGGCTCTTACTCCAAATAGACATTAAAAGCTTATTCAGAGATTTCTGCCCCTGCACACGGGCTCCTGGGGATGGGGATAAAAGAAAGGCAAAAAACAGCTCAGAACTTTAAAACGGCATTCTCTTTTCATGCATGGATGATTTGTATGGTTTAAGTGGAATTCTGTGTCCCAGTGAAACGTGTATTCTCTGCCATGTCATTTAGTCTTCAGCAACGCGTTTCCACACAGCCTCACTGCCTTCCAGGGCCTCTCCGCCTGCCACACAGTGGGCACTGTCACAGTGAGAGAGGGAGTGCTTCAGAGAATGACTGGAAAGAGAGAGAGACAGAGAGAGAGAGAGAGTGGGAGAGAGAGAGAGAGAGGGAGAGAGAGAGAGGGAGAAAGAGAAAAAAAGTGAAAAGCATAGACAGAGACAGAGAAGGATGGAGGCAAACATCCTTCTTTCCTAATTAATTAACAGCACTGTAATATCAGCCTCAAAATAGGGTAAATGGTGACACACACACACACACACACAGACAGAATCTTAGATAATGAATGCTGTTCACATACTAATATAAGGAAAGTGAATTTAGTAAATTAATGTTCTGATGGTTTCAAACTGCTTGTTCAAGCCATTATTCACATGCTGTCATACAATGTCATTTCACTAGTTTTTTTAAATTATACCAAAGCTCTGTGTTATGCAGTGAAACTCAGCTAAACGACAGCCTTCACTAAGGAGTCATCTCAGTAAGGAGTCATGTCAGACCACTATGTATCTTCATTGGATGGGAGAAAATGTACGACAACAACAAAAAGATAATGGCAAACATGATGCTTGCGTTTCAGTAATTGCTGTAATTGTTGTAAATCATAACCCACAGTCATTCCACTGGTAATTATGATTCTTCATCACAGACATAATGACATTTGTGGGGCTGTAACAGTGTGGTGGTGAGGGAATGGGCCCAGTCACCAGAGGGTTGTGTGTTTGAACCCCAAACGTCACGATGTTTCACTTCCTGAACAAGACTCTTAACCTCAAGGTTGTTCCAGAAGTGGGCGACTTCTGACATCCAAAAAAAAAAAAGAATTATGTTACTTTGGGTAAGAATGTCGACTAACTGCTTAGATGTAACTGTAAATGAATCGAAACTTGTTTCAAATAAAATCAAGACACACTTTGCATTACAATGTTCATTTAAAAAGCATTCTTTCGGTGTGTTTTTATTACCGTTGCGTTTTGTGCGATTCTTACGTAAGAGCTCGTCAATGCGACATAAAAATGAAAATACGGCCTCTCTGGATCCACAGTTTGCTCCATTCACCTTGAGAGGTTTGGCAGTGCCACTTACAGCGAACGCAAGTGCCATGCTGGCATCGCCCGACACACACTCTCTCTGGATACAGCCCAACTGGGCACTGCGCCTGTTGCTTATGCCAAGCCGCCATACCCGGGAGGAACGGCACAATGCCGCCCCAAAACATCCTGCTCCTCTCCCTCTCTCTCCCGTCCTCTTTATTTATTTACAGCTCATTTCCATCCATCTCTCTTTCCTGCAGTTCAAAGTCGCACAGGGAAATCCTCATAAACACTCCTAAATATTCCTCAAATGTTTATATAGAAAAACTGTGTAATCTTCGCATACAAAGATGAGAGTGTGCACATGCACGTTCGCACACAGACACACATACACACATAACCTCTCTCTCTCTCTCACACACACACACACACACACACACACACACACACACACACACACACATAACCTCTCTCTCTCCCACACACACACACACATAACCTCTCTCTCTCTCTCACACACACACACACACACACACACAGACACACAGACACACGTAACCTCTCTCTCTCTCACACAGACACACACACACACACAGACACACAGACACACGTAACCTCTCTCTCTCTCTCACACAGACACACACACACACACACGCACACAGACACACATAACCTCTCTCTCTCTCTCTCTCTCTCTCTGTCTCACACACACACACACACACATACCCTCTCTCTCTCTCTCTCTCTCTCTCTCTCTCTCACACACACACACACACACACACACAATGGCAAAAAGCAATGGAGTATGAGAATGAGAGGGGAAAAAGAGAGAGAGAGAGAGAGAGAGAGAGAGAGAGAGCTTAATGAAGATGCTTGGACTCTGTGGGAGAGCATTGCTTTGGGTTGGACCAAGGGAGGGGCTTTGTCTTTGGGCCATATTGGACTCCATTGCTCCTCTGCTTGTCAGGTGTCCAGGTCTGGGACTAAGGGGTGGCAGATTATGATGACGCAGATCTCTGGAAAAGCGCTATTTTTAGCATCCCTCCCAGGTTTTGTCCACCTGCTAATTACTGTTTCACATCAGTTTTGTGCAAAATCGTCAACTAGCTTCACCCAGACATGTGGAGCAGTAAAACAAAGCATCTGTCTCTGTCTTCATTACTGTAGAGAAAATATGAACGTTAATATAGTGGCTTATTAGCAGTAATACACAACAAAACCTATGCTATTTGGAGAAAAAAAATGTAATCATTAGAATCACTTCAAAGGAATAAACATGGGCTTCACTGATCTGAAAACTCATCAGATAAAAACAAGCACAAGGGTTCACAGACAGCTGAACAAACACAAATCAACACCAAATCCACCCCCCCCCCCCCCCCCCCCCCCAAAAAAAAGACCGGCAAAATTACATCATTTCAGATTTTTATCTTTAAACTCCACCGGCTGCTGTTCTTAGATCAGTGAACACACAGATCTGTTTCATACGAACCGTGGACTCCTATTCCTCCGCACGAGTGAGGTGAGCGGAAGGAGTTATACTTTATTCAAGAGGAAGACTAGTGAACGGAAACCAAGTCCTCAACGCTTGCCAAAAGCATTGTTAATGGACTGCATTCTACTTATTTCTTATTCATGAAAAAGTAGAGAAAAAAATGAATTTTTTTTTTTTTACCAATTTTATGTGATTTTTTTTTTATTTTCAAGAATTCATGTTTTTTTAATTGAGTTTCTCAGAACCATAAAACAATGAAGCCGAAGCTGTGGTGAGTATGCATCTGTGCACTCGTAATGAACTCTATGTGATACATGTGAGCATTTAAAAGAGAGAGCGAAAAACCATGGATGTAATCTTTCTAGACTAAATTTTACCACTGTATTACACACATCCACCATAGAAGACTATAATTGTTTAAATAGTCTCACCCCCTCCCCTCGCTCTCTCTCTTACACACACACACACACACACACACACACACACTCACCTTTTCTTATTTCTTTCCTTTCTTTCTTTTTTAAATTTCCACATCCTTCCATCCATTAATAAGTGGTTTTTCACATGGTTTCCAACAACTCAGCAGTTCTCATCAACTATTTAAACATCCCTCTATAAATGTTCTGTTCTCAGTGCTATCTTGCCTCTCTCTCTCTCTCTCTCTCTCTCCCTCTCTCTCTTTCTTTCTCTATCTCTCCCTCTCTCTCTCTCTCTCTCTCTCTCTCCAGTCACATGAATGAATGTTTATTGGCGATTAGTTCAACTCCACGAGCAGCCCTCACAGGGTCATTTACGCAATCACACAAGCACATAAAAAATCTCCCTGACAGATGGTACAATCTTCACACCACATATTGTAATTTAAGCAATTAGGCTCGTGATTAGAATGCAATCATACGAAATACTTTACGTGGATTTAATTAGATCGCACTCTGCTTGAAGTTAGACAACAATTACACAAATTGAAATGTCACATTAGTGTGACAAAGTTTTCTTACTCTGCGAGGTCCTGAGTGTGGGTGCATGCATCCTACTTTACTTTGACTTCTTCTGCCCCCCTCAGGTGAGTAGCCCTCAGTGCAGCTGAGGTGACCAGTGATGAGAATGGTCTAATCCAGTGATTCTCAACTCCAGTCCTGGGGGCTCACTAGCCCGCATATCTTTGTTTTAACTCTTCATAATTACAGTTAATTGAGCTAATCAAGGGCTAGATGATTAACTGATCAGTGGAAACTACGGGCATTACATAATGGGGACATACTGTATTATCTTGTACATACACACTGACATAGCACTAACATAATAAACATACCGTTTCATAATTGTCGTACTGATAACGTGTTAGTGCGGTCAGCTAGAAACAGTACTTAGTACATTTGAATGCACTGAGATAGTGATGAATGAAAAGTAATATAAGTGGCAGAATATTTAACATCTCGAGACACGCCCTCGCTGTGGCAGTCGCATCACAAAACTTCAATAAAATCCCTTTCACCAAGGATACCGTCTCCTCCCTGTTGTCTGAAAATCAATCAGGATGAGAGAAACCACGAGCTAAATGAAACGAGCCTTAAAAATGACTGTATCTTTTAAAGCAGACAGCGGCGCAGTACAGAGGATTGCGTTGGCGTGGCTTACTTCTCTGATCACCCCTCTTCAGTCACGTTTTCAGAGTGAGTTTTCCCCAACGATAACAGCCCTATTAGCGGAGACGAAAGACCAAACCCAGCAGGTCTCTTCAGAGGCCCCCATGCTGCGTTGGGGAAAACTGTGCCGGCAGATTGAAACATCGACAAAATGGAATGGCTCCGTTGAGAGTTTCCGAGCGCGAACATTGCAGAGTTCATTCTAATACAGCTCAATTGCTTATTCAGCCAGTGACACTTTTAAATGAAAAGTAAACTTGACTGCATCGCCTGCAGTATTATTGTATCTCCGGCATTTTTCACCCGGTATAGATTTTAGCTGAACTATAGCCTATAATGTGTGACTTAAAATTAAATTTTGTTAATATTAAATATTTGTATTCATACGGAACTTGCTTATTTCACAGTTAAGCTAAGCTGATTTAATTTTTTTTTACCTGGCTCGCAGACCGAATCCAAGAGGAATAGCAGACAACAATTCACTCGCTTACCACTAGATGTCAGTAAAGGCTTAGGAATATTTTCTTTCTCCTCAGTACTTTCTGATGAACGCCGGGGATCTATTATATTCAACTCAGCTTGTCTGGTGGCTTGGTATACCAGTCACTGACTGTCTCATCTGCAATGACATGGCACAGTCAGTTATTTTTTTTATAGGTCCCACAGTACACTGTATTGAGTTCCGTAAAGTTCACTTGTTCTGAGTGCAAGCAATGACCTTGTTTTCCTTTAGGGCTAAAACAGGCAGAGACTTAATCAGTACCAGCATCCTCTGAGGATACAGTGAAGGCTCATCATAAACAGAGGAAGGACTCTAAACCCATAGGGTCAGACACGAATACTAAAGTGCTCCATCATTGCCCTAATGTCTCTGTTTGTGTCAGTCTCTCTCAGACACCAGCACTTTAAACTGTCTCTGTTTGTCTCTCTGAATGACCTTATTTTGGACTCTCTCTCTCTCTCTCTCTCGCTCTCTTTTTCTCTCTCCATCTCTCTTGCTGTTACTTCCATTCAGTATGCAATTACAGACCAGTGTTAGCAGAGGCAGACTGGCACCATTTGGGATGAGTAGAATAATTGGTACAATAATTAAAGGAGGAGACATATAAAGGTTCTCAAGAAAATGACCATTGTGTTAGAAGGCTGGGCACTGATCTTTGTGAAATCCTTTCGTTCCTCCAGGCGGCTGACTCAGGATGTTCTGCCTCACTTAACCCTCAGAATTTCCAGGCCCTGGATCAAAATGAAACAACTCCTCGCTCTAATCACTTCCAAAAAAGCCACTCCAGGGCCAGTGGATGTATAGCGTTGAGATAACAAGAGCCATGTGATCTGCGAATGATCACGCCTTCAGAATGTACAGTGCATGCTGCAGCATGGACAGAATATGATGTCATAATCCAAACACGTGTTCTAGAACAGAACCCAGAGGCATAGCGGAAAAACTGATGGGGGGGTTGGATAAACACTACGGATGTCTGCGTCGTGGGAGAGGATTTAATGTAAACTGTAGGACTAGTCTATTGTTAGAACTAAGACGTTTCATTTGGTTTTGTTGCATGGGGCCATTATAATGGCAATGCGGTTTAGTCTAAGTATCATGTGGTAAGAAACAATCAAGTTGATGTTTACCCCAGCTGAAAACATGATTTAGAAAGCAAAGGCTCACTGTGTAGCATCAAAGCAACTATTTGTTTCTGCAGTGTGGGTGGCAGCGGGGCTGGTATGCCAAGCAGAATAAAACCCATGTAATCAATCCCAGATTCTCCTTTGGCCTGTGGTGTATGGCAACACGCTAAAGAGTTGACCCAAATAACCAAATATCTATCTATCTATCTATCTATCTATCTATCTATCTATCTATCTATCTATCTATCTATCTATCTATCTATCTATCTATCTAACTATCTATCTGTAGATCTGTCTGTCTGTCTGTCTCTTGTTTGTCTGTTGGTACATATGTTTATTTATCTGTCTGTCTGTCTGTCTGTGTAGTTGTTTGCCTTTACTGGCAGTTTGTTAAGACACAGTGCAATGGCCCAGTATGAGTTATATACAGTAAAATGAAGGTATGAGATAATGACTTTAACTCAGATGAGGATCAAAGACAGTGGCTGAAAAGAAAGGGGTGTATTGTAGTAATGGGTGCATTATGGTGAATATGGGGTGTGTTCTAGCAGGTGCACTGTGAGTGTGTGTACAGAGGCTGTTTGTGGACACTGTGCTGTCGTGTGTGTGATGAAACTGTTATGCACAGGCAGGGATAATCCCCTAATCCTCTAATTGACTCGGTTCACTCACTGGTCCTTCACTTAGCGCTAACAAACTCACCCTTCAGTCCACTGTCTCTGCAAGCACACACTGCTTTAACAGCCTAGGAGAGTCAGTGCACTGAATTCAAAGTTTAACATTATGCTGTCTGCATTTAGTTACCACTTTAGCCCACTGTTTTTTCCCCACTATGTCTGGTTTTCTCTCTCTCTCTCTCTCTCTCTCTCTCTCTCTCTCTCTCTCTCTCTCTCTCCTTCATTGATGTCACAAAGATACAAAGATGAGTATATGTTTTTTCTTTCTACTCTCAGGATATGGGCCATGGTTACTGTGACAACCTATAATCAACCAATCAGATCACCATTCATTTGTTTCTTCTTCTTCTTCTTCTTCTTCTTCTTCTTCTTCTATTTCTTCTCTTGTGTTTTAACTGCAATGCTAACTTTAAGGCAGAACACTCTGCCGACACTTTCGTCCCCTCTTAAGCTCCATGGCCACGGCCGTGTCCGTAGGGATAGGACGTTCCTTCATGCGAGTGTTGAGTCATGACGTTACGCCCTTCGGCTCCACAGAAGAGAAAACGGTGTCCTCATTCTATAGCGCTACAGCCGACGACACTGCGTCAGCACATTCCACCGGACATGTCACACGTGAAGAAGAACTCCCTGATTCTTCTTGTGTTCCAGATTCTTCTCGCGTCTTCAGTGTCATCCAAAGTGAATGAGAGAAAGGGGGACATTCTGTTCCGGAATTTCAGAGATTTGGAGAAGCAGGAGGCTCCCTGAGTTCTCAAACTTTTTTTTTTTTTTTTTTTTTGAAATTTCAGTCCAAAACAGGAGGGGGAGAGCTCGGCAGAGCCTGGAGATCCGTCTGTGCCAAAGCAGCCGCGCTGCCAGATTCAATGAGTAATTAAAACAGAGCAGAGTAGCATTATTGTTTATTTATTTATTTGTTTGTTTGTTTGTTTGTTTTTAATCAGTCATGCTTGCAACAAGCTTAATATGAAATATTCAACATTCACTGAGAGTTGTGGATTAACTTAGGAAGCAATCCTATATACATAATATTTACTCATCCATTATAATTATGAGATATGTTGTATATTTAGCTGGAGGGTAAGCAGAGTATTGAAGTCCTCTTAAAAGCATTAAAAAGCTCTATATAGATAGATTTTCTATGGTTTCCTATCTGAATGTCTCACTTGTGCTCAGTTGAAACATTTCCAGATCATATACTCGTTATCCAAATGACAAATCCCATATCCCATAGGCCTGTGGGGGCTGTGTAGGGCCGACTTTAAGTTACACATAATTACATGTCTCACTGTTCTGGTTGTCTGTATCGCCTGATGACGCTATAGATTGAATTTGCTAACATCTACCTGGTAAGGTTTTTGTCAGGTTACTGCTCCTTGAACTGGAATGTTGGTGTATTAACTTGATGTTGGCATTTGTTATCTGGATTCGTAGCTCACCAGTGTGTGTGTGTGTGTGTGTGTGTGTGTGTGTGTGTGTGTGTGCGCGCGCACAAATGAAACCTAGGATTTTATTTCCCTAGTTAATAAATTTTTATTGGCCTGAGTTGACCGGCTTCTCCTTTAGCTTATTAATATCCTGCAGTAACAGCCGCTGCTGTTTGTTCCTGGAGACACGAGAGCAAATTACAACACAGCTGCTGCTCCACACAGTCACAGCAGTTACAGCTTATGAGGGACTGAGTGAAAATAAAGCAGAGAGACAATAAAAAGCCCCGTGATCCGTCTCCGAGGGAGCCGTGCGGTGTTAAGGACACCTATTATAAAGAGAAGGGATAAATAAAAGCAGGAATGAAAAGCGCGTAGCGGTAACTCCGTCGACTGCTAGGCGAGGAGTTTCGTCTGTGCTGCGTCCTCAAGGGTAACTGGAGATCAGAACATATTAGGATAAAGAGAGGAGACTTGGAGGAAGCAATCTGATAACTTTTTGGTTTTGGTCTGCATGTCTGCTAACTTTGACAAAGTTTGCCATAATTAGTGGACTGTCATCTGAGCTGCCGTTGAACCAAAATGACAGTGGAGATGTCATTAAATGTTTGTTTTATGTTGTTAATATTGACGGGCGAAAGAGCAAAAGAGTATAGACAAAAGCACGAAAGTAGGAAACGTGCTATCAGCCTCTCCGTAACATATTCCAGAGACGAGGACCTCTTAATTTATCTCCAT
>NC_044506.1:9269450-9276950 GCF_902362185.1 Chanos chanos | reverse complement strand
ACATGTCAATTTACCTCAGCTTACCAGCAACTTCACCTCCACATTTATAGTCCATATTACAATAATGGGAAATTATTGTATTAATTAATGTCTTCTGGTATGATTTGATTTAAAACATTATTATGCTTTCACAATGTATGTACAAAAGTTCAGTAAAAGAGATCTTCAACATTAATATGAAAATAATGAACCATTACCATGTAATTATGATTCAAAAACGAGTAACCAGGTGTCAGAGTGTACAGAATGTATAAACAAGATGGTCTGTTTCTCATATGTTTTACATCTCTCTCTCTCTCTCTCTCTCTCTCTCTCTCTCTCTCTCTCTTTCTTTCTCTCTCTCTCACACACACACGCACACACACACACACACCTTTCTCTAAGGCAGGCTCAGGTGGGTTTCAGACCTTATTAGGTGCCTGGTAAAGTGGAAAGCAGCTTCACATATGAGATACAGCCACTCCTTTAACACTTCTCCTGAGAGAAACTATTCCATAGAATCGCCGTTTAAGAGATTACTGCTCCTTAAAGACACTCTCTGAGTTCATACTGCAAGTCTCCATGGAAACAATCAAAAACTCTCTATCTCCTGTCCATTCTGGCAGCTTGAGTAAAAAAAAAACAAAAAAAAAACCTCTTTTTCACTTATACTCTCATACTGTTGAGTTAACTTGCAGAGTGTTCTTATTGCTTCACACTATGCTAGTCTGGAACACCTACACTTCCAGAGCTGGTCCAAGATTTGAGATTTGTTGTATATAGTATGAATTTGAATTTATATATTAAAGGTCCACAGTGTAGATTTGTTGTGGCTCAATCTTTAAGGCAGGGCTTTGAGCTCCACAGCTGTCCCAGAGCATATGAATAATAAATAAATCATTTATAATAGCCAGGCAGTGAGACACAGATGGGAATAACAACTTCACACTTCAGCACATAAAGAGAGAGAGAGAAAAACAAAAAAAAAACCCCGTCCTTTATTCATGAGATTTTGATGATGAAATCTTTTTCTCCTGAATCAGTTGTCAGTTTCTGTTCAGACTCAAGAGAGGCTTAATGTTTATTGTGTCCTTCCTGTTTTCAGAATTCTATAGAATGTTGATAAATTTTGTCATGTATGTATGTATGTACGTGTGTGTGTATGTGTGTGTGTGTGTGGGGGGGGGGGCAGCCTCTGGCATGTTTGTAGATGATGAATGTGTGTGTGTGTGTGTGTGTGTGTGTGTGTGTGTGTGTGTGTGTGTGTGTGTGTGTAAGGGAGGCGTTGCAATAGTGTGTAGGTGGTTTGTTAGTCCACTGCCTGCAGCTAAAACCTTTGAAATTCACCCCAACAGCGTTCCTGGTGGCAGTGTAGTACTCCCCTGAGACACTATATGTAGTTGATTACACATCTGCTCTTCTCTCCATTGTATATGATGAACAATTCATCTATGCATGTGAAAAGATCTCTATAGCGCAGCCTCGACACTTGCAAACACAATAAGATAACGGGGCAGTGCAAGCAGATGCTATGCATTTCAAATCCTCAGAGAAGTCACATGGGTCAGCTCTGCGTGTCTGCTGCTATTGATTTTTACGGATCCGTAACAATTTATTTTGATCCTGCGACATTGTTATGCAAAGATTAGCTATAAAAGGTAAAGGTAATAATTAGCTTGAACACTCTGAAAACATTCTATTGTGTCTCTCTGGTGAGATCGTGGGCTGTCATTCTTCTGAATGATTGCCAAATATACAGTCAGATATTTACATTACCAGGTTTCAGTGTTGCTCTTTGTATTGCCTGGATTACGTGTTGAAGAGCTATAATTACGATGCACTGAAACCTTTACTATAGACAATTTATTTTTGACATAGCACCATGTGTTTAGGTGAACCCCATTCATTAGCTTGCCATTGACACAAGTGCAGTGGATGTGAATAGGGAGTCAAGCTGAGAGCCATTGAGACACACGGTCACTAAAGCTGCTATTGACACTCTGATGACCGTTACTGGTTTTGGCTTTAGAGCTATCAGCTACCCCCCCCCCCCCCCCCCCCCCCCCAGCTGTTGTATTCATTTTCAGCCAAGAGGAGGCTGAAACTGTGTTATTCAAAGACTCTTATGTAACTCCACTTGACAATGAAGCTGGAAGATCTCCCAGAAGTCTTTGAGAGAGGACTAAAGCCCGTCGGGTGTGTGTTAGTAGCCTACGTAAGAGGAGCAAGCGGCTGAAAATACGTATCCATGCTACCATAAGTAATTTAGACAAAAACGAGTGATGATTCAATGAGAATTCAACCGTAGAACTCGTTTTGTATCAAATACCCCAAAACTTTTTCTTTTTTTTTTTTTTACATTAGATCTACAAATATCACTTCGTGTAGGCTTGCCTAGATGCTATAGCCCGTAGCTCCCTCCTTATTGTTTTCCTTTAAAAAAAGTAATCGTTAATTGCAGAGGTTGTATACATGCAAGTGTTTACAGCACAATGCACTGTTACAACGTAGCGCTTGGTTTAATGAGTGTATTGTAATGATAAAGATTTCTCGTAAATAGGCCTAGATTATTTGTCGGATGACCCAAATAATTAACCCCTTAAGATAGCTGCAACTAAAATAAATGCTTGAGAAGTTATGATTTTTCTCTCTCCTGACTGACCCGAGGGATAACGGCAAAAAGGCAGTCTAGGGTGACTCCGCCGTCTGCAGAAAAACACGCACTCCCGGAGTGGATACTCAAGCTGATATGGTTTCTAATGAAGTCAATGGAGACCTGGCGTGAATCATCAAACCAAGACGGAATTACCAATTAGCTAATGCTCTGATGTTAATACTGCGCTCGAGTATGCACGTAAATGTCCCTCTATGTAGACTGCTCTGTTTAAATTCGGCAGTAGATAATCTAATTTTAACAGTAAAGAGACTTCTAGCAACATCTGTTAGAGCTGAATGTCCTTACGGATCGGAGACATTGTTATTAGTGGAATGTCAGCAAGAGGAACTCTTTCTCTGGATTTATGACATTAAGGTCATTACAGTGAATACTTCCTTGACGTTCTGTCAGACTGTGAATGGTACCATCTACTAGGTCACTAACTGGACTCTGCCGTCGGGATAGGGCTTGTTGTGGTTGACATTTTCTTTTTTTTTTTTGGTTGAGGGAGGGGGGCAGGTCTAAACTCTTTACCGTTAGAAAATGGAACTGCAGAGGCTACAGAGTGGCTCATAAATGATATTACAGTTTATGTGTCATTTGCATTAGTAATGCAACCACTATAAAGTAACTAATATTTTTCATTTACATTACATTACGTTGCATTTATACATTTAGCAGATGCTGTTATCCAAAGTGACTTCCAAGACAGGCAGAATACAAACCAAAATTAGGTCTCATTTACATTTGGAGTGTGTTCATGCTTTCTGAATTCTCCTACATGAATCATGTCTGGTGTGTTTGTTGTTTGGCAATTTAATCATATTTTGTTGTTTTATATCTGTTTACATGTTCTAAAGTCCCCTGTGTGTGTGTGTGTGTGTGTGTGGGATATAAGATACAGGGTTAGTTAATATACAGAGACATACACTAAGCAGGCTCTATGCTGTCACAAATGTCAAGCCTTACTGGATAAAATTGGATTACTGGGCACAGTGATGTGATTATGACATGAAATGGCAGAGACCTGGAGCTCCATCCCTTCCTCCCTCTCTCTCTGTTTCTCTCTCGGTCTCATCCCTTCCTCCCTCTCTCTCTGTTTCTCTCTCGGTCTCATCCCTTCCTCCCCCTCTCTCTGTTTCTCTCTCTGTCTCATCCTCTCTCCCTCTATTCTCTCTTTTTACACTATTTAATGCTTGTTTTCTCTCCCTCTTTCTCTCTCTCTCTCTTGGTCTTGGTCTCTCTCAATATTTTTCACTTCTCTCAAGTAGCATCTCTCTCTCTCTCTCTCTCCTTTCTTCTCGTTCTCTCTCTTTTCCTAGCACAAAGTATTCAAAAAGCGGAAACGGTTTCGCATCCAGGTGCTCAACTATTCTCCTAGTCATCCACTCTGTCCCCCACTTCTGTGTGTGTCTGTGTTTGTGTGTGTGTGTGTGTGTGTGTGTGTCTCAGTAAAGTCCCCCCCTGCTCCTGAGGCGCTGAGTGGTACATTCCCATCTACTACAGTCGACTGTGTTCCCTCAGTATCTCCCAGTTAGACACAGACTTCTCAGTGTGTACACATCACGCCACAGCAGCAGCCTAAGCTTCATAGCATCCCAGCTAAACCCCAGCATCCGTGCCTCTGGACCCGGTGTGTGTGTGTGTGTGTGTGTGTGTGTGTGTGTGTGTGAGTGTGTGGCTCAAGTTTTCCAGCAGTACGCTCCCGGCAGCCACTCAGAGGAGGATGAGTGGCAGGTGGGCAGTGCTGTGAGTTAGACTTTCCTCCTCCTCCTCCTCCTCCACCTCCTGTTTCTCCTCTACACTTGTTCGTCCCACCACTCCAGCCTCCTGCGAGATTCCCGTCAGCTTGCCGCCCCAGTCCGGGATGTCTTCCCCAGGGTCCATGGACGGCAGCAAGAGGAATTCCTGTAAGTACTCTCACACCCCCCCCACCCCACGGACCCCAACCCCCATCCGAACCTCTGTTTTCTTGCTGCACCAACCTGTCTCATGTTCTCTTTGAGGTTGTTTGTGTGTGTGTGTGTGTGTATCTATACAATGTGGTATCGTTAGCTGTCTCCACCTGTAGATGAGAGGTCTGTAGCAGAGACAGAGAGCTGTGAATTGGAGCATTAGAATGAACTTGGCCAGAGTGCCTGAATTTTGAGTGCGATATTGCATTGGGAGGTATGTTTGGCTCTGTGCTAAGTGATGTGTCTAATTCGTGCTTGAATAGCAGGCTAACACTTCAGACTTGGCTTTTCTCAAAACACAGTACTTTATTTCACTACAACTGAAATACTGTCAATCGTTAGCAAGAGAGAGAGAAAGAGAGAGAGAGAGAGAGAGAGAGAGAGAGAGAGAAGAGAGAGAGAGAGAGAGAGAGAGAGAGAGAGAAAGAGAGAGAGAGCTTTTATGTTTTGCATATTTATCCTCTTAAACTCAAGGCATTTCCCTGGAAATCATATCATAAAATCCTCTGATATTAATATACATACTGTGGTAATTATGCAGTCATTCATTTGTGACTTTTAAGCTACTATTTTTTTGAAAATCCAGAGAATGTAGCACGACCTTTGAAGCATGTGATGCGTGTTTAGCTTTAATAAGGAAGAACATGTGATTCCTGTTTGTTTTGTTATTCTCTGTTTGTTTTAATCAGAGGGACTTTGACTGTCCCTCTCTAGAGACAGACTCTTGTACAGGGACTCATCTGGGAGCAGGTGACACTCCGTTTCAGTTTCTCTCTCTCTCTCTCTCTCTCTCTCTCTTCTTCTTCTTTCTTCCACACTCACAAAACCACATCCCTGATTCACATCCCTCCATGAAACACAGCCAGGCACACATGTACACACACACACACACACACACACACACACTCTTGGTATTAAGAAGAAGCTGTGAGTAAGAGACAGGGCTTAGCAGGTGAGGGGGGACTTGCTGGGTGGGTGGTGCTGTGTGGAAGGGGAGTGGTGCTAGGGGGGTGTTGCTGGAGGAGTAGGAGGAGGTGGAGCAGTAATTAAGGCCGCGCTTAGACGGAGGCTTCTGGGTGTGAACGGCGGAAACCATGACAGTAAATCTCCCTCTGAGCCCAGTGGGAGAGAGAGAGAGAGAGGACGGAGTGGAGGAGGGGGTGCGGGGTGGAGGTGAAGAGAAATGGAGGTGGGGTGTTTGCCATAATGATGAAAGCAATAAAGAGATAGGCCACTCTGCACCAAATCTGATCAATGTATCAACCCAAGCAATCACACAGCTTCAGTAGAAGCAATTCCTTCTCTCTCTTTCTTTCACTCTCTGTTCCTTTCTTTCCCTCTCCCTCGCTCTCTCTCTCTCTCTCTCTCTCTCTCCCCCTATGTGTGAGTGTGAGTGACTGTGTGTGTGTGTGTGTGTGTGTGTCTGTGTGTGTATGCATGTATAATTTAATCACCTGAATAGATATCACCTAATTATTTGTTCATTCTCAAAAAGGCCATTTAATCATGACCTGACTCCATTAACCCTTATAAGACTCGTGTATTTCCAAACCGTCTCCTTTTTTTTTTTACGACACAAAATAACAGCGCTCACCCTCGTATACCTGTCAATATCAGTCGGCGAGTACATTTATCTGTTATACTGCTCTTGCTGATGCAGACATTCTAGTCAGAGATGCTGACTGGAGACTGTGTCCGAACAGGGTTTTGCGCGAATAACTTTTTTCTTTTTTTGACCAGAAAGGGAAAGAGTAGCATTAAAATGAGTTTCTCCTGCAGCCCTGATCTGCTCCTCCCTGTCCGCCTGTTCACCTGCCCCGTCTCTCTCTGCACGTCACCCCCCCCCTCCCCCTCCCCCGAACCCTGTGCTTGCCACTGCGGAGGGGACATCCGTTTACATTCATTATTAATCATATTTAAATTGGAATGTCACTGAGGTGATTAGCCTTGTTGTGTTGCATTAATTAAGAGCTTCGTCTCAGAAGCTGTCTCTCCCTCTCTCTTCTTCTCCCTCTCCCTCTCTCTTTCTCTCTCCGTCTCTCTCTCTCTCTCTCTCTCTCTTTTTCTTTCTCTTGTTCCTTCTGACTGTCTCTATATCTATCGCTTCCACATAATGTCTTGCACGGTGTTGACAGTTCAGGGCATGGATTTAGATTTGTGGGCCCGTAATTTGTAAATGTGTGCGGATGAGCATGAGAGGTAGAGGGGCAATGAGCTCAGTGTGTGTGTGTGTGTCTGCGTGTGGGAGGAAGCAGAGGGCGGAGAAGTATAATTTTGTTTAAAGGGTTGGTGAATGTGAATGTTTTGCTGTATCTTGGAGTGAGGGGCACCATATTCATTATCTGAGGTCAAAAGCTATAAAATTGTTTTCAGCACACAACCTTTAATTACTCACCTCTGCTTAATGTTGCTGTTATCTGTGACTGTTTTTGTTGTTATTTGTCACAAAGAGTAAATTACGTCAGTAATATTTTGATACCTCGCTCTGAGTTTCTACCCTAGTTTGTACCATATCCATTTTGCAGTGACTAAACAGAATAATTATGTTGCTTTGTTTCCCAGAATTGCTGTTGCGCTAATCCTAATGCTAATTTGGAATTGCTAAAGTTGGCTATACCCCTACACTTGGTTTTTCCATCACTCTGTTCATCTTGCAGTTCCTAAAATCATCTGACTGTGTGTATAGTCCTGTAAATATCTCCATTTAGCTTTCGAGAGGGAAGAGCAAGAGCCAGGCTGCCTTAATTGCCTGACAAACTGTCCTTTCTTCGTCTGAAGTATATATATATATATATATATATATATATATATATATAAAGCAATTAAATGGCAATGCCTGGAGTAAAGAGCGGAGCGTGTTGGTGGCGTTGCGTATTAGGAGGCTGCTGTGAGACAGGGCTTGTATGTTGG
>NC_044506.1:9206950-9264450 GCF_902362185.1 Chanos chanos | reverse complement strand
TTTAAATCGCAAATGAGCAAAGACATATTGAGCTGTTGGTTCATTTTGTGTAGATTTTTTATTTTTTTTGTTGAGGGGGCACAGGCGGTTGGTATTAAAACTGAACACTGAAGCCATTTTTCCATATAAATGTTTAAGTTGGCAGATGAGCAGGCACTGTAGGCTTCCCAGCGCAAATGCCCGTCCCACAGTGGATATCAGTCAGTGCAGTCTGAGCACAGGCCTTTGTCGGCCTGTCAATAGGACCATAAATAGCTCTTTTTTCCTCTGTCGAGGAATATGATACGAGGGCTTTGGCAGTTGTCTGGCTGTGCAATGAAAGCCTGTCTGAGGGGAAGGGGTAGTGTCTGGCTGGGCTTTGATTTGATATGAGAGCTCTAAACAGACACACACAAGCACACGTTCACACACACACACGCATACGTGCACACACTCACACACACACGCACACACACTCACTCACTCACACACACACACACACACACACACAGACACGCTCACTCTCACACACACACACAACCACACTCACATACACACGCATGCGCAGATGCACACAAAGGGGGAGACAGACAGACAAGTGGAGAGGGAGAGAGGCTAGTTGAGCACTAAAGGAAAAATGTCACTTTCGTTTAGGTGGGAAATCAAATGTATTAGTCCTGTAAGACTGATGAGCCCATGTTGTAATGTTTGCTTTATGGTGGAGGGAGGGAAGCAACCTTTTTTTTTCCTAAAGATGAGACATCTGCCCCCAAACAAAACAAATGCTAGCATCATGCAAGAATTCAAATACACAGAGATGTGGTTTAATTAAAGCTACGGAGAACTTTGATGGAGATTATGTGGACTTCAGACATTTGCCATTTTAATCTCCGGCCTTTTTTGGGTGTTTACTGTGGCCCTCAGAGTTTCCTGTTTACTTCTAGAGGTGGTGTATGTTCTGAGTCTTTGCACACTGCCCACATGTTTTACACACACACACACACACACACACACACTCAGGGAAATGTGATGGTTTGGCCCGGGGGTTGTTCACATCCTACATGTGCGTACGCGATTTGCCGTCGTCAAAAGGCCAGGGCTTTCTGAACACCCAGTTCCACTAAACACAAATCACATCTGACAGAGAGCAGTGTGAATCTGAGAGACTGAAGCTTATAGCCCCCAGCAAACAGCAGACTTTTACACATTATTCCCTCTGTTTTTCTCTTTCTTCCTCCTCTCTCTCTCTCTCTCTCTCTCTTTCTCTTTTCAGTTTTATCATTCATGAGGGTAGCAGGTTTATCCTAGAACTGTGGAGCTGCACACCCAGTGTCTAGCACCATACCATTACTCTCACTCTCTCTCTCTCTCTCTCTCTCTCTCTCTCTCTTTCTCTCTCTCTCTCTCACACACACACATACACACAACTGTCATGCCCAACCCATATGCACACACACATACATACACCCGTCAATGCACGATCACTAATTTCCTTATCTGAAGGTTAAACCCTGATGGTAAATATGTACGTTTAGATCAATCCTGACATATGGGGAGATGATTCATTTTGATTATGCGTATGGTTCATTTCTCTTCAATAAGGTAATCGGCTCAGTTCCTCCACCAGAAAGACTGTATTCTTGCTCCTTTGGCAGGGTCTGAGTTATGCCCAGCTGAGACAGAACTGCTTGTATAAAGCAGTGAACTCACAAAACCAAGACCCATTCTTCTCCCCGTCTGTCTTTCAATATCTACAGCAGATACATAAAAAAAAAAGAGGAATGTTCTCTTTCTGGTGAAAAAAAAACCCTTACTCAAAAGATGACTCTGATGAGTAATAAAGATTGCAAGTGTCTATTTCACAGTGAAAGGAAGTGGGCGGTGAGTTTACAGTGTGTTCTATAACAACTCTGGACTGTAGATAAATGTTATTTTTCATTTCAGCGTCGATTGTCCGTCTTCAGAGCTTTTCAGAGGAGCGTTTTATTTGAGAAGCCGTGTATTTCCAAATCCATTCGGCAGGTGTGTTCCTAACGACGCACAACAAAATAATCATATCAAAGACTCATCATCATTACAGTGCGATATCCCATCCAGCGTAATAGGCTATATATATATCACACATCTTCTGTTGCTCTCATGTGTCTTATGGAACTCATAAAACGTGAGAGGTGGGTAAACGCATTACTGCAGCACCCCTCTGTCCGATTTGGTACGGCCTAATCCCATTGTCCTGTCAGCAGAAATGACCGACGGCGCTCCGAGCCGACACCTTTGATTTTCTCGGCGTGGAATCAGGGTGAGGGGGTCCGTGACAGGGCAACGATTGAGCGACGGGCGAAACGTCATTATCTGTGCATTACGGAAGCGCGACCACGCTCTGGGTTCAGTTCCACCTCACCGTTAACCGCTCGGCCGTACGACCTGACCTGTCCGCCCGCCTCTAAACTTTAGAACCCACAGATCTGATTTGACCTCGATGAGAAGATTGCGCACTTCGTTTTGGTTACGTGCACTTTGACTTTAATGTTCTCACGTCGGACCGAATGCTAAACGACAAGAGTTTTCATAGTTTTACTTTGCCCAGGTCTTTCTTGTTCTAAGGACTCTCTTTTGAAGAGAAATTTCCAGAAGTTATTGGGCCTTTCATGTACAAAGCACTAATTTAACAGAAAAGAGTCTGGTATTAAACGTCTGGTTTTCAAAGTCTGGTATTAAAAGAGGACAAGATCAGTCCATCATCAGGTAATCAGTTCAATGTGTGTGTGTGTGTGTGTGTGCGTGTTGTGTGTTGTGTGTGAACACAGTGTTTATGACGCAGTTATTGCCCTCATATACTCTAACTACACCTGGACTCACTGAATTAACAGCTGTTTTAAAGATTTAATTTCCTATTCTGGGCCCTTTTGTCTCTGTTATCAGATAATGAATCTGAAAAGAAAAGGTAGAGCTTTGAGCTAAATTAGTCCCTGTCAGAGATGAAGCGCATGTGTTTGATGGGCGAGAGCCCTGTAATTTCCGTGTAATGGAGACAGGCCAGGGAAGCGTGGCTTTCTGCGGTCCTCACGGTGGGGGCGGACACGCCACAGAAACACGCGGCCCTCATCCACTTCTGAGAGGTACACGCGGTCGTTCTCCCGTTGCTTGGTTACCTGTTGAATATCATACAGTGCTTCCATCGCGCCTCCTTCTCCCACTCAAATCTTCACAACCTTGTCAGGCAACCTTGAGAGATACAAAACACACAGAAAGATAAAACATGAAAGAAAGAGATAGAGGGAAAGAGAGAGAGAGAGTGAACTACACACAAAAAAAAGCCACATCTCTAGCCGTGCACAGGTCTGGATCTGTTAAGTGTCCTCTTCTATGAACCGCAACAATACGGAAAATGATTCATTAGCGCGCGTTACAAAATTTGCGTTGGTTTTGTAGGCGTTAAACCTGAGATTTTTAAATATCTGAAGGTTGCGCTTGGTGTGAAGGCTGCGAGGTCTTAAACGTGTAACCTTAAGGGCTGAAAGCGGCGATGGAAATCCACTGTTGATCCAGGCTGAGTAATGGATATGAGGAGGAGGGGATGGGCTTTAAATTGCATTTCAAAATCTTGGCAGTTGCACTTGGCTTTTAACGCCATATCTTGTTTGATTTTAATGGGAGTCTAATGAATTCTGCTTGTAAGGATGGCTTTATCGGTGAAGTACACATTAAGATATAAACCATGCCGACTACATTATGCGTTTGGTTCTCTTGACAGTGCGTAACTGCAGTAGTCTAAAGCCGTCCTTTGATCCCCCCCGCAGACGTTTACAGCTGTACTGCATAGATTATGCATTCTTTTTAAAATGACACATTAAATAATCCCGAATCGTTAAGAACCGAGCGAACGGCCTTTAAATATTCATGCCGCAAGTCCGGGCGCATCATAATGGCACGAGAGTTAGTTAAGATGTAATAAGATGCTTAGACAGTGCGTGTGTGCGTGTGTTTTAATGACAGCGAAACAGTGCTAGGGTTTAATGGTAACTCCTGCAGTACAGAGAACGCAGCCAGTCCAGGAAAAGTCAAAACGTTTCCTCTGAGGAGTCGACATCAATGGTATGCCAAGGTTTTTGGGGTTGGGGGGAGAGAGGTCGGGGTGCTGTTTTTAAACAGACACGCCCAGTATGGCTCATTAAGCTATTTAAGGGCTTTATATGTTATATGAGGTACTTAAATGTTATATTACTTGTTATATTCTTCAGGATGATGGTCCCTCCAATACAGGCCTGGTCCATACCTGCTCCCTGCTCAGGTGAAACCAGGATCTCTCTGACGGGAGAGAAACACACAAAACAGTGTCGTGCCCTTGTAAGGCTGACTGGAGTGGTTAATCTCTGACAGCGGAGAGGTGGTGTTAGTGAGTCAGTGTCAAAAATTGATTTCTCATCACTCTCAGTCCTTCTCATTCCCCGCCGGAGAAAATTACACACCCAAAAACTGACACCCATGACTGGAGCGGACCGGCCGTGTCACGCAACTGTCACGCGCCCGGAGAAGCTTACTGAATCCTCCGGAACGTCTATTGTGTAAAATGCGTGTGAGCATCGATTTGTGTCGACCATGGCCTTAGGTCCTCATCCATTTCTTTCATGGGTTATAACTTTAATTACTTTTTGACAGATGTTCCTACAGGTTCATCTTTGTGGAGGAGTAATGACAGCTTGCGTGACTTGTATGGTTTGACAGGGGGAATTTTTGAAGGGTGGATGTAGCCTTGAAATCTCAGAGTTCTTTGTATATGACTGAATTTGTGTTGTGTGGCAGTCGTGGTGACCATAATAAGAAGAGGCATTCCTTACCTAAATTCCTTACCAACAATGATCTGGACAAGCTACCTCATTGGTTGACTTCTGTCTCTATGTGAGGACTGAACCAATCAGAACTGTGTAACAAGCTGATATCAGTCACTGGTTGGTTGAGGGAATAGTGATCCCTTACCCTCATCAGACATGTGTGGCAAAGTCGTTAAATGCTAAAAAATGGATGCTTAATGTTGGAAGGGGGCGGTTTCTGTCCTGTCTTGCTTCCGTGTGAATTTGCTGTCTTCCTGAAGGATCCAGAGATTTTGAATCTGACCTAGTTCTTCATGCTGGACGATGAGTGGACCAGACAGGGCCAAGATGATTCAGCCTGCCTGCAGATTCACACTCCTACACTGTTTACCAGTGTGAGCAAGCATGCAGAACGCTCCAACAACAAGAGGACACACTCCTCAGGCTAAAGTAGTCTGGAGGAATGTGTGTGTGTGTGTGTGTGTGGTCTGTATCTGTGTGTATGTGCATGCTTGCGTGCGTGCAGGCATGCATGTGTGTGTGTGTATATTGGTGGGAGTGTGTGTAAGGTGGAAAAAAAAAACTGCTAAAAACTGAATTACATTGGCACTGTGGCCACACTCCCCTTAAAAAAAGTCACAGACATAGTGAAACCTTGCCTTCCCTCTCCCTCCAGCTTAGTTTCTGATTGCCTGTCCGATTCACAGCCCTTTTCAAATGATACTCAGTTTATTGATGCGTAAGACAAAGACTGTAATAATTCAGCTGTTTATCGCTCTGGATTCAGCATGGTACTGAATTATTACAATCCATTTTCTCCCACTCCCGTGAGCATTTCAATCAATGCGTTACGCACATCCTGCAAGCTTTTCTTTATTAAGTCACCCATTTGATTCTTATCGTGAAGCTCGCAAATAGAATCTGATTCTAAGCTGCATTAAAAACCTCTAGAGTGATATACAATGAATGTGGAACTTCTCAGTGAATGGCTACAATATTATTTTGTTATGTGTCAGTTGTGCTGGATTCAGGTTGCTGAAAACTTCCTTCAGAGGTCCTATTTAGGAAAAAAAAAAATTTGTTACTTGTCAATTATTTATTTATACTAATTCATTTTTCATTTCAAAGAAACAACAAAAAGGGCCTAAAACACATGCATCTATGCAGGGAACAGGATGCTCTTTCAAAACAGAGGGGAATAATCAATAAATTTATACATATGTGATTACAATTCCACCGCTTCTGTACCAACACAATCAATATCTCGCTCATAACCCCCCCCCACCCCCCACCCCCAATCACCCCGCAGGCTACAGACAGGAGCAGACTCACGGGGGCAGGTGGGGTTTTCGTAAACTCATAAACTGACCTCTCCCCGCGGCCCCACATTTCATTCAGTTCTCATCACGGAGACGGATCTCATCTGGGCAGAGCGAGGAAACGTCTCAGAGAGTCTGAGACAGATGGAAGAGACAAAACAAAGCAAAACAAAATGAAACCAAACCCCCCCCCAAAAAAAAGAGCCATTAAAGTCTGTGAGGGAAGAGTTTTCTGGTTTTGTTAAGACTGAGTGGACGTGGATCAGACTAAGCTGGGGAATGAAGAACAGTTTTCCCATAGAGAGGATGATCATGTGCAGCACTGTGGTCCTGTGAGAGAGCAGTACACACGGAAACGAATCAGCCCTCAGCCTGGACCTTCTTAATGCCGATGTAATCAGTCATCTACAAACAAATGAAGCCATTAGAACAACACGACACGAAGATGGATGGAGCGCCGGTGAATGGGCATACGCCATGCGTAATCGTGAGGTTCGTTCGGAGCTGCATGAGGTGGTCAATAAGTGAAACCAATTAATCCTCATTAAATCTCGGTAGCGGATGATAGCTGTCAAAGCCCTGTTCTTCCTGCTCTCTCCCTCTAATTATATTTAGTTCATCTTGTCTCATCTCGTTCCCCTGGGCCCTTACCACGCTCATTCCACTTAAAACAAAGAAATAATACTACTACTACTAATAATAATACTAACAACAACAAAACAACAACAACAACAAAACAACAACAACAATAATAATAATGATAATAATAATATGGTTACTGTCATTATTGTTTCTGTTGTTGTTGTTGTTGTTGTTGTTAAACAGAGAACAGTCAACAGACAAAGGCTGATACCTCAGACTAAATGTCAAGCCAACAAACAGTAGGTGATATTAATTTTATCAAATAAACTTTAAGACATAGAGTTGCATTGGAATAGGAGCCAGAAAAATGTTGAGATGTTGAAAATGTATTGTTTTCCTTTGGGAGGCAGTTGAAATGCGAGTGTAGCAGTGGAAATGGACATGCCTTGTTAGATTGGAGAAGGGAAGGCATTGCCCTGTTTGCAAATGTGGCGAATACAGGTCTGCAAAGAATGCTAAGAAGGGCAGGCCGAGAAGAAACGAATGTTTTTATTTTAAAATTCTGTTTAAATTGTTCGATGCCCGTTTAGAAAGGGGGGAGGATTACACGAGGTCCATCAGATGATTTTGGGTGAGGGAATATTGTAGTAAATTTGCCGATTAGCTGATTAAGCTTACTTTCCCCCCCACATGAGTAAGCATTTAACATTCCCTTTCCCGCTTTAATTAGCGTTTACTTCCTGCTGGCTCAATCCAAGCATGAAAGCACTTTCTCAAACTTCTTCTCGTACTGTCTCTCTCTGGAAATATTCAAACATTTGAAAGAAGCAGTCCAACAGTCTAAAAATATCACGCCCCCACGCACACTGCTCCTGCAACAGAGCACCAGCAACTGTAAAATATTCAGAATCCTGAAACTGGCAAAAAAAAAAAAACCTGCGAGTGTGGATGGCCATTAAAATCAAACTAACCGCATTCATAATTTACAGCCGAAAAATATTTGGATATTGCCAGTTTACGCTTCACAAAATTGTATCGTAGAACTATGAAAATATTATGAAAAACTTGGTCAAGGATATCTTTTCCCGTTCGTTTTGAGACCGTCGGACGGTGAGGTAGACCCCGTGCCACTGGGTAAAGTACCGCGATGGGCGGGTTTCAGTGGGGGAGCTGTGGACAGGTCCAGATGCAGAGGGAAAAATTCTGGCCCCGAGCCTGGGTTTTGGTTCACTTCAAAGCCCGCGAGTACACAGGGGACCGGGCTGTAGCCAAACACTCTCCACAGCCGGACTCTCACACTTAGAGCTCATACACACTGGCATTCAAAGGGATTTGGAACGAGAACGGCATAAATCTCCTGCATTCCACCCTTGAGATGTTTCTGCACAAACATACGTACAGTGTCAATCATCTAAAAGAATATTTATACGGGTGAGGTTTAAAGCAGGGGCGTAACTCAATCAGAACTTGGGAAACGGATTGGTTATTTGTCAATCGGTTCGCCCAGCATTAAATATCGTGAAAATACGTACATAGAAAATAACAGGTTCTTCTGAGGGTGTTGTACAATGCTGGTTTATTTTCCGGTTCTGACCCGAGTGGATTTAACACACGGCCGCAGTGGCTATGTGAGAGACCGTGCGTGCAGAACCACGTGATGTCTCTGTATCACTACCTTCAGAGTTTAAATCCAGGTCCGGCATGGAAATGTCCTGTGAGTTCATGTCGACAGCCGTGCCCATCAGCAGTAATGACAACGGCCTGGAACGAGGAAGACGAATGACAATGTTTCAAATGCAGATTTTTTTTTTTAGGAAAGAATGTTTGTTATGTTCATAAAATGACTATTGTTATCTGATCTTTAATCATCTCTCTTCCTGGGGTCGGCTGTTGTTGTTCTTCTTCCT
This sequence comes from Chanos chanos, assembly GCF_902362185.1. Classification (NCBI taxonomy): domain Eukaryota; kingdom Metazoa; phylum Chordata; class Actinopteri; order Gonorynchiformes; family Chanidae; genus Chanos; species Chanos chanos. Next base: position 9,255,852 of record NC_044506.1, on the reverse strand, counting down.
CTTTTGGATCTCAGGGTTTCTAACAGTCCTCTGAGAGATCCAGGACCTTGTTTCCCAGCAGTGTAGCTCTGACGAGGACAGCTGCCTCGTTTACTCCAGGCAGGCAGGTACCCGAGCTCTGTTACAGGAGTAGTAGGTGTATGTCCGGGTCCGGAGAGCGGCTGTTCGGGATACAGATGACTACTGAAATGACCTGGACCGTCACATTCCACATCTTTTGCGTTTCAAGCCGTAGGTCCCGGTATTTGACGGTTCTCTCCGGCTCCTTGGTTGAGACATTCCTGAATCATCAGGGATTATGACGCCAACCATTATTGCTCATCTTGTTTCCTCGTGGATCACCGCGATGTCCGACAGCCTTATGGGAATCTTCCTGTCAGTTCTGATTTCCGTGTCTCACAAGACTTTCACCCTGTTACAGTTCCGGGCTTATGCAACCATGACTCTCACTGTACTTGGTAGTGTGTGTAGTACATGTATCTGGTAGTGCTCACGGATGCTCCCATATACAAGTGCTGTGACATTACTGTGCCTCTTCAAGTACTCCCTGCTGGAGGTCTTCTGGCATCCAGTCAATAATAATAATAATAATAATAATAATAATAATAATAATATGCTATTTTTACTCAGTTTACTCTTTTTTTTACTCAATATTCAATTTGAGTGTTAAACTGGGTGTTTTAATTGTTCTAAAAGTAAAATAAATTGAAACTGCAGTATTTTCTGTGGCCTGTAGCTTTGGTACGCAGATATTGCTGACAGCCATCATTGTGTTGTTGTGCTATGGGGAGCTTCCTGCAATATGAAAGCATCTGTTTGTTATTAGCTAAAGGAGACCATGCAGTTTCTTCACACTCTCACACGCTCAATAGGAAGTGGAACATATGTTCACAGTGCACCTCTCTCTCTCTCCCTCTCTCTCATTCTCTCTCTCACACACACACTCCCCATCCTCCCTCTCACACACATCAACAGCCTTGTTCTGTTTAACTGAGTAGCATCTTGTCGCCATTAGAAAGCTGTGTATAATTATAAGTGACTTGTATAACGCACTGTAGTCTGCAGACTGTTACGGGGCGCCGTGTAACGATAACGATCGCTCTGAAGAGGTTAAAACTGTGGTCCAAGTGTTGTCTTCGCAACGGTTTGTGCGTCTATCTGGAAGCGACCCTTAACTCAAGAGGACCGGCATGATACTCATCAACATCTTGAGCATCGTTATCTGCTTGACAGGCGCAGCTGAGTTTGTGAAATAGCACAATTTTGTGTTGTTTCATTGCCATAGGCCAGGCCTCTTTACGCAAAGTCATTAATCAAAAACAACAGTTCATTATAAGATTATATGTCGTAGCTGGACATGCTAATTAGGCATTCTAAAATATCTTGATTTTGAATATTTTTGGTTGTCTCTTGGCGACGTGGTTCCAGCAATTCAAGAATCCTTGACTAAGAGAATGTGATAACCGAATTCCTTTTTCGGCGGATAGTCTGACTGTACACTATTGCCTGTACTTGTCAATTAACACACTTAGTATGTAGTAAAACAACAGAAACACTTATAGGCCTGTTGGCTTTTATGTGTTTGAGGCAAAGTTTGCACTTAAATATATTAATGTTGTCAATTTAAACTTAGAAAACGGCATTTGAATTAAATGAAGCACCTTCGCCTAGATACGGAACTCAGCCTGGATGTCTGACACGTTCAGACTCACTCAATGTATTCTTTCTCGGGAAGGCTTAAAGGCTGCTTCACGAATAAAACAAAAAGATGTTACAGAAACGATTTGCATTCATTTAAACTTAATGATCTTAAAATAGCCTACGTCGCAACAAGAGGAGATTCTTAAGATGACGTTCTACAGCCGTCTTCGGCCTCAGATGCTTTTAGGAGAAGAAGCCTAAACACGAGAGGGGCGACAGGTTTCTGTGCTGTCGTACTGGACAACAGGTTGTAAGTGGATGACTGTTTCCAGTTTAAGCTGTGTGGATTTATCTAGGCTAGCGTGCGGTTCAAAGCTACAGGCTGTGTTTGAAGAGCTAAATGCACTTGGAGAGACAAAGAACAGGCGCAGGTAATGACGGGGCTCTCTGTTCTGCTGAACCAAAACAGGCCCTCATTCAATGCATCTTAGTAATGACAAATCCTCACAGATATCTTTCTATCACAAGGCTCGCATCACAAAACTTCTGTGACACACTGTGAAGAGATAAATGCTGTAAAATAACGTATGAATTGTTTGTAAATATACAGAATAGGACCTGTAAATTCCCTCTTTGTTTAGCTGTGAAGAGAAATCACAGGACTGGAACTGTCATGGGAGAGTAGTTGTGATGACTAATAGAGGGCTGAGAGAGAGAGAGAGAGAGAGAGAGAGAGAAATGATTAAAGCTGTCTCTGAATGCTGTATCTTTGGAGATACTGCTTCTGTAAGTGTGTGTGTGTGTGTGTGTGTGTGTGTGTGTGTGTGTGCGTGCGTGCGTGTATGTGTTTTATTTACTGAGTGCACAGTGTACTGGTGATTGATCTCCTTTAAAACAACACAGAGCCTGAGTCAACCGGTTAAGACGGAGCAGACATGGGAGAGCTGAGTCATCAAACAGTGGCGCTCTCTCTCATCCCAATGTCTGTACGCTTTGAGCAATGTTATTTGTGTATTACCAATGAGCACAGAATGCCAGAATGTGGATGGAGCCCAGACTCACAGACAGTGTGTGTGTGTGTGTGTGAGAGAGAGAGAGAGAGAGAGAAATGGGGAGACACGATGCATTGTTTGGAGATGTGTGTATATGATGTAGGTATACTGTATATATATATATTTATACGTGTATTTAATGTATTACATGTAAGTAAGGCCATCATGATTCAGTGTGTGTGTGGATATCATAGGAACAGGACATGCATTAAGCAGAATGTATGAGGATAATAAAGGAGAAGAGGGGGAGCATGTTCCTTAGAACACAGTGATGAACACACACACACACACACACACACACACACGGGTCCCTCAGGACATCCTTAGTCTTTACTTAATCCACAGACAGGCGAGACAACACAAGGCAGGACTCTCTCTCTCTCTCACACACACACACACACACACACACACACACAGTCTGTCCAACTCAGAAACGAGGAGCAGAGTAGAGAGGGGGAGAGAGTATCTGGATGTGAAAGATGCTCTCTCATGTCTCTTAACTAATAGAGCTGTCTCTCTCCTCCACATACTCTCAGGCCTGCACAGTGAGAGGACAGAAAAGAAGGAATAAACGGGGAGGGAAGGAGGGAGGGAGGGAGAGAGAGAGTGAGAGAGAGAGAGAGAGAGAGAGAGATGGGGAGAGACAGAAAAGGAACCTCATTATCTTCTCAGTACTATCACAGAACTGCACATATTAAAACAGTGCCAATACTGATTTAGGTTGGAAATTCAGTAGTTCAAGTGCAAATGTTCCAGGCTGAATAGTTTATCAGGAATACACATGAGCTTTCGCAAATATTTATTCATGAAGGATGGGCTTGTGCCGTACTTTATTAAGTCCCGATTTAATGCTGATGTTACGACCTGTACTCAGAGCACCTGCTGTGCTTTGTCTAACGTTTTTAACTTGTTAAATCACCTTTTTTCTTTGCTCCGTATTTTACCGACTGTGAAGTCTCCCAGGTGATTTTGCCAGCTCGTACAAGCTGCACCTGTGAATTCCAAAACCCTAAGTCTTTCTCCCACAATGCTCTCAGATCGGACGCCCAGTTCAATCATTTTTCTGATTTTGTGCTGGTTGAGGTGGGGTCAAGGGGGAGGGGGGACAGGTGAGGAGGGGTCAACGGGCTTTGGGAGGAGCAGCCACCGCCGTTAGGACAGCTGACTCCAGCCGCCCCCCCCCCCCCCCCTTCCTTTTGAGAATGTCTCCTTGCCTCTGAGCATTACTGTCTGAGACACACAGGAGAGTCAGAACAGAGCAACCAGCAAGAGAACAGTCTAAATGATCCAGACAGACCATCTAGACCAATCAGACATCAGCACATTCAACCAGGCTCGCATTCTTAGAATATTGCTCGAGTGTGTGCACGCGCGCATGATGAAATAAAAGCTCAAAAAAACGCACACTGACAGCTCTGGTTGAGCTACGACATGCCAAGATTTTTAATTGGATATAAAAACAGTGGCGGGTATTAGAGACTCTGTGGGTATTGAAATGTTACAGCTGTTTGTTCCTGCTCTGTGTTGAAAAAATAAAGTGGGAGAGCTCTTAACTCGATGCCTGTCTCCTCTTCATCCAATCACAGCGGAGCCGGACACAGAGCATGCTCAGAGGGTGCCGGAGGCGGAGCCTACACCTCAGCAGCAGCAGCAGCCTCAGCAGGTGAAGCTGAAAGAAAAGCAGAAGTATTTTGAAGAGGCTTTTCAACAAGACATGGAGCAATACCTCTCCACGGGCTACCTCCAGATCGCTGAGAGGAGAGGTGAGGAAGAACAAAATAACTTAACAGAAAGAATGAAGGTACGACTAATGTTGGGGTCAGAAATCCAACACAGGAACACAGACATGATCCTACTCTCAAAGATAACATTCATTTAAAAAAAAAAAAAGGCCCATGGGATGGCTTACACTATACACTCTTTTTTTTGCCATGAATATGATTTACTTTTGCTCTCCATCACTCTATGGAGTGATTTATGAAACACTCAGTGTCCATTATTCGCAGTAAGAGTGTGGCTGTGGCAGAGAGACTCGGTCGGTCAGATGTATGGAGCTATTCCCAGCCCTTGTTCTGAATGGTATTTCCGGATGTTTCTGTCCCGCTCAGCTCAGTGGGATGACTCATTGGAAATGCATGGGCGATGAGGAATGTATAAGAAAGCAGCTTAGGGAACTGGAGTGGAGCTATGGGCATATTAGCTTACAGTGGCTTATGACAGCGGATGTACTCCATCAAAGCTGGATCTACTGGGACCTGGCAACCCATTTGTACCTCAACCGAGAGAGGTCAAAGAGGGTTCAGGTCGCAATTTTCACGATGCATAGTGAGAATATGTGTGTCAGTATGACATGGGGAAACATTGTGTGTGTAAAGTGCATCAGAGTGGATTTGAACGCCTAAAAAAACAGACCTCCAGTTTTGTGGCTGAGTATTTGAAATCACTCATTAGGGATTCATAAGAGCGAGGTTTGGAGAGACTGCTTAAATCTTTGGACAGCGAGTCTGAGTCAATGAGAGTGTGAGTGAATAACCGAGTGACTCATCGTGTGTCAGTGAACGAACTGCGTGTTTTGGAGAAGGCACTCAAAACAAGGACTAGAAAAGAAACTTGGAAAATTCATTGTGAATGTATGTTTGAGCTTTGTTGCGTGCGTGCGTGTTCTGCGTGTGTGTGCGTGTGTGTGCGTGTGATAATACTGTAGAAGGGGTATTAACGGGTCCCTCTCTCTCTTCCCTGCCCACCTCTCGTGCAACCCTGCTCTAAACTCTACCCTGAGGTACGCAGTTCTCCGTCCGCTGATGTCATTGCTCACACTCACGCGCTGGCAGTTTCCCACAGTGCACTCTGTGTTCGTGATGCATGCGCTAATGACATCACAGAGAGCTTTTGGCCACCAAGGCGACGAATCCAGGACGCGGTTCACTCCAGAAGCATTCAGTGAGACAAAGTATAGGCAAAGCATAGTATATATCAAAAAGCATAGGCCCTCATAGTTGTAAATAATGAAGGACCGTGAAGGGAATATTTGAAATGATCAAACCAAGGCCTCATATGGAGCCTTCTTTACACCAATGGCATTACTTTATAAATTCAGCTGCCTCACCCAGTCAACTTAATCAAATCCCCCAAGAATTACGTTTTCATTCCGTAAGAACAAATGATGTCACAAATATGAAGTGGAGAACCTATCCTTTAACGCATATAAACTTTTACATGTAGGTATGATAACGCTAAGGTGTCACTGTACATGGTTAGGTCAGTAGTTCATCCTGGACTCGGAACCTTGAACGCAGGTGTGTTAGGGCGAGGTTTGATGTGACAGGAAGTGACGGTGATGTTCTTCCTGTGCTGGGCAGAGCCAATAGGAAGCATGTCGTCTATGGAGGTGAACGTGGACATGCTGGAGCAGATGGACTTGATGGACATGTCTGACCACGAGCCTCTGGATGTCTTCCTTAACTCTGGGGGAGAGGACAACAGTGTGGCCTCACCTATGCTTGGTACAGTCAATTCAGTGTATATACACACACACACACACTCATACACACACACACTCTCACACACACACACTCACACTCACACACACACACACACACACACACACACATCAGTGTCTTAATTACCCAAATAAAACATTATGTAGAGTGAAAGTGAGACATTTTCAGGACAGAGATGAATGAGGTCTACTCGCTGTCTCTGGTGGAACCACTGGCCAGCATGGTTATTACCAGCACTGTCAAGACTTGATTTCTTTTTTTCCCTAATGCTATTCTTTTTTTCTTCTATCTCATCTTTTCACCTCCATTTTCCCTCTCCACCGTTTCTGTGCAACATCTCCCTCCTCTTATCCTTCACCTCCTTCTCTCTCTCCTACTTACGCGCTCTCACGCTCTCCTAGGGCCAGACGTGGAGTCCTTTACCACGGAGATCAGTCTGCAGGTCCCCACGCAGGCGGAGCTGAGGCACAAGCTCTCCTCCCTCTCCTCCACCTGCACTGACTCCGCCAGCCAGGACACCGAGGCAGGAGACGACGACGATGATGACGAAGATGAGGAGCGAGGGGCGGGCGCCAATGGCTCCCCCCACGTGCGGCCCGACCGGGAGGACATTCGCGTTGGCTCTGCCTTAGCGCAGGGGGAGGGACAAGCAGCACAGCCAATCAAGAACTGCGGAAGCAGTGGCTCTCAGTCCACGTAAAGAGATGGAATGGGGAAACTGGGAAATGCCCTGAATTGGACTAAACCATTCTGAATATCCCAGTGTGCTATGCACTGAGTGTGTGAAGAAAGTCCGGCATTTTGTTTATGTGTGTATTTGTTTTTTGTTTTTGTTTGTTTTTTAAGTTGTTTGGTTTTTGTACAGAAACCTCTTAATGCGTATTGTGCAGTATTTGCTGAATCCCCCGCCCAAACTCTCATGAATAGATGTCCCTCCCTGAACATGGCCATTCCATGTGCTGTTTGAAAACCCCCAACATACTGATAATACAAGGGTGCGAAGGGTCTTTGTGTTGTCAAATTTACAAAAATCCCTAAATAATCTTTATCTAAATAATCTTTATAGTAATATTTTTTGCGTTTGACAGAGCCACACAAGGCCTCACCATACTGCTCTATTGATTTAAAATAGGTTTCCATTAAGCAATTCATCAAAAATGCACAAGAGTTGATCGTCAGTGTGAGTCATTCTACTTTGAAAGATACTGAAAGATTCAAAGTTTTCATCTCTGTGTTGAAGACCGTACGACTTACCCAGAGCTTCTACAACCCACTGGTGTCACCTAGACAGAGATCGGTCACAAAACTGCACATGAACTATTCTTTCTTTTTTAACTTGTACACCAACCACTGGACGTAACATATACAGATTTCTGTGAGATTTCCATCGGTAAATGTGGGAAAGTGTGGAATTTTCTATCTGTGTCTCTTTATCTGTGGTAGTGTGTGATTACAATAATAAGGGGAGAAACAAGGCAATCCACTGTTTTGACTGGACAGTAATAAAACATGTTTCATGGCCTACAGGCGTCGCTAAGAGTTACACACCCAGCCAACCTTCAGTCCACTGGTGAACACTGTGACCCATAACCAGTGCTCCAGGCACAACAGATGTGATTAGGTATTCTCTAAATGCAGACCTTTCATTGGCTGTAATGGACACAAATCAAGAGAGAGATGAGAGTATCATAGGTGTATTTGGGGAGAGAGAGAGAGAGAAAGAGAGGGTGAGGGGGGGGAGAAAGAGAGAAGAAAAAGACATTCAGATTAAATTAACCAGCTGTGTGGCTTAATATCTCAGAACTGTTTTAGCTTTTGCCAAAGAAAACCGCACAGAAAGTAAGCCTAGCTGTGAGTGAGTTGCTGTGTTAGGGTGTCTGTCAGCACGCTGTGGTGTGTTGAGTGCTGAGAAAAGAGTTGAGTTAATTGAGTTCAGATGTTTCCTTGGTAGTCATTTGACTGACCTGGCCTATGTGTTCAGAAGAAAGATGTTTGATTCTTAGAATCTGGTTTGTATTGTACTCCTGTTATCAGAGTTTGATTAACCTCACCTAAAATGAGCAAAATGATCATACAGGTGTTTGAACAGTGTGGTCTGGCATACACCCCCCCCCCCCCATCCACCCCCCACAAACACCACTTTATGACACAGGGACAGACACAAAGCTTGAAAAAGAGCTGACAGTGAATTGTCCATAAGTTTTTATTAAACCTTAAGTACAAACTGGAAAAAAGTAAAAAAACTGGCAATAATAACCAACATGAAATCTTTCCGTGTGGAAGGAAAGGCTAAGATGCAGTGCTAATAAATTAACTTCGCCAGACCGTGATCAAATATCTCAAACTGTAGAAAAAGGAACAAACGGCAAAAGATTCTGAATAAAATACATTGTAAGGCCATAAAAACTTAACAACCACTTTTCTTTTTTTCTTTTTTTTTTTTTTCATTTGTTTGTTTGTTTGTTTGTCTGTTTGTTTTTCTGTTTGTTGAAAACACCCGACTTGGTTTTCATTAAATATCTCTAAAGCAGTTCAGTCTTCTTTAAAGGACGACAACCAACCGACAGGATTACAGGTTTTTCTTGACAGTCCTCACTGGCAAGGTCAGTGCAACATGAGTAGCTACTACATTGTTGAATTTTCAGTAATGAAAATGTAAAAACTTTTTTTTTTTTTTTCCTTTTCTTTTTCAATTTTTTTTTTGTGAAGGTATTTTTTTTCCCTTTTCTTTAAAAAAGTAAAGCTAAAAAACAAAACTAAAGGGAGGGAGGGGAAGGGAGGGGGGGGGGGGGGCATCGCTACTCCGTATCTTATGTCTCAGTGATGTAAGCAGCACTTAAAAATTTATACACGTTACCATAGCAACCCTGTAAGCGTCAAACTCACACACAGATGAAGAAACTGAAATGTAAGGCTTATCTTCATCAAGCACCTCCACCATCATCATCATCATCACCACCACCACTACCTTTCTCCTCCTCTTCCTCATCATCATCATCATCATCATCATCATCATCCTTTCCATCTGTCACTCCACACAAGGCTCAAGTATTTAAAGACATGTACAGAATTATATACAAAAGGTGGATGTTTTTTTTTTTCTTTTTCTTTTTTTTTTCCTTTCGAGTTGAATTTTTTTTTCTTTAAATCACCATAATACATCTGAAACAGGGGAAAAATAAAAAAAACAACAAAAAAAACAAGAGAAAAAGGCAAAATTGAGGTTGGGGGAGGAAAAAAAAAAAAAAGAAATAAAGGAGAACAAACTCATTTCACATTTTACATCCTCTGACTAGTGGCTCTAACTGAGATAGCACATCAGAACAAACAAAAAATAAAATCAAAAACACAAAATAATAATAATAATAGTTATAATAATATAATATAATAATTAATGTTTACTGGTTTACAGATGAGACAAGAGGACTGGGAGTATGGAATGTTAACACGATTGCACATCTAGATCCGGAAAGTCGTTGGGCTTTCCGTCCTGTGGGAGAGGACCGTTAGCGTGTAACGCTCCTATCTTATTAATTGTTTTTGTTTTTTTTTTTTGTATTGATATACAGTAATAACTGACAGCACCAAAAAAAAAAAGATGATGGATCTCCTCGCTAATTTATCAGGCACAGTTAAACATGTTAGCAAAGGAGACTCTGTGAGCACGGGGAACAGGAAACGACCACGCCCCGTCGCACCCCGTCCCCCTTCCTCTAGGGTGGGACAGGAAACAAGCAGGCCTTGTCACACCTGTCCATTCCCTCTCCACCCTTCCTGACATACGGCTGGCCATGCTGCCATGGAAACCAGTGTTCCCTTTTTCCCCCCTAAGGAAAAAGAAAACTGAACCCAAAACCGAACATTAAAAGAAAAACTTCCTCGTATCTTAAAAAAAATAAAAAATAAAAACAAGAATAAAATTAAACATTAAAAACTAAAAAAAAAACAAACAAAAAAAAACAAATGAAAAAAACAAGCAAGCTCCAAAACTTTCAAGTTTTACCCCTTGTTGCGTTAAAGTTTCACCCACCCCCCTGCTCCCTCGCCCCCCCCCCCCCTTTCCCAGAAAAATGGAGCTGCTCACTGTGAGTGAATAAAGGAAAAAAAACCTATCTTTAAAAATGCAGGAGGAGAGCCCCGTTCCTGCGACTCGGCGGATCTTTCCGGATCCGAAAAGAAAGGAAAAAAGCTCAGAGGAAAAAAAACAGAAGCACTCTCTCATCCCTTGGTTTCACAGTTCAAGGTGAGTGTGTGTGTGTGTGTTTGCAGTCGCATTAGGCAGAGAAGGGTGTTTCCGTGCGTTAAGGCCAAACTCACACTCTCTCCTGCCTATATGTCAATCAATGGAAGCCCCACCCCACCCCGCCCCGTCCCAGGGAGCTCCGATTCACACCTGGGCGGACATTTAATGCTAACGTTAAAAAAAAAAAAAAAAGAAAAGAAAATCTGCCTCCCCTCTCACCCCTGTCCCAATCCAACTGCCCCACCCCCCCAAAATGAAACCCTCCCCACCAAATGAAACCCAAAAAAAAAAAAAAAATCCAGAAAGACCTCTTTTGCGCTAGTGCAAAAACAAGGCAGCTTGCTTATACACAGAAAGCTTTGCCGTTCTAACAAGGAGGGGGGGGGGAGGGGTTGACGGGCTGCATTTATACCCTATAAAGATGCGAGTGACAGAAAAAGAGAGTGAAAGAGAGAGAAAGAGAGAGAGAGAGAGAAAGGGAAATGATTGGTTAAAAGCGGGGTTTCTTTTAAAAAGCCACTTCACGAGACAGCGGTGGCAGCACTTTTGGACAGGTGGGGGGGCAGGTGCGTCAGCGTGACCTCGACGGTGGGGCGTTTTCGGGGGCCGCGCTTGGCGACGGCTTTGCTGGGGCTGGTCCCGTTACAGTTTTCAGCCACTGTCTTCACCATGGCTTTACCACACACCTGATTCACCAGACTGTTGATCTGCTCCTGTCATTCACACGCACAGACGACAAGAAACAGACAGAGAGGGGGAGAAGAGAAAAAACAACAAAAAACAGAGGATGAGGTGTGAGCATGGTCCTGGAGAAAAATCCAAACAGCTGTTAAATAGAGTGTATGGGTAAAGGTCGTGCATTATGAATATTATGCTTTGAAATCATTATTCATCTCGGTCTTAGTTTTTACTCTCCACAACATAAAGCAATGAATACTGAGTAGAGATTTGTCCAGTATTATCCCTCCAAAATGCATTACTCTGCCAAGATGGAGTCACAAATGACGACAAAACTTGTCAGGAGGATGAAAACTGAAAATCATTTGCCTTTCTGAGCATTTGCTTTGATGTGAGAAGCTCATCACAACAGCTCCCCCTACAGACCCACTGCTGTCACTGACATGACAAACTGGCATGAGAGTGAGAGAGAGAGAGAGAGAGAGAGAGAGAGAGAGAAAGGGGGGGGGGGGCATGGGTGCCAGACAGGTCATGTGACTCACCTCATCGTAGCGGTACATCATCTTCAATCCGCGGCAGGACTTGTGCTTCTCCACGTAGTGCAGTGCACATTCCAGACAAAACACCACATTCTCATTCTCCTGAACCACCTGACAGAGAGAGAGGGAAACTCAGGGATTACTAAAGCAAAGCTGTATCCCCTCACTGCGTCTGTTACTGCACCACGCTCCAACACTCCAAACATTACTCTCTATTACTCACCAGCTACGCTACAGAATTCACTCCATTCCTTTACTCCCTAATCTTTTCATCATTTGTCACACTACGACACGCACAACATTACCACTGTATTAACACCATTACAACACGACAATGTCCATCACACACACGACCACGCTGCTTTATTCACCACGTTACTCCACTGCTTCAAGTAACATTACTCGACAGCTGTCCTCACTATACTACTCCACTGTAGTTTTCATCACTCTACCTCAATACTGTGTAAATCTTATTATAGGGTGAGTGTAATTGTCAGACATACAGTAGCTAGACAGTAAATCACAGTGAGACAGCTACTTGCTATCCTTATTCACGGAGCACTGTAAATTAAAAAAAAAACACCTTAGATTTAAGAACAGCAGCACACACACACACACAGAAGTCTAAGACTGACTGAAGGTCATACACACAGTGAATATAGTCAAGTGAAATGAAAAGCTTCACCATGGACAGATAGCAGAGGTGCTGGCAGGTTTGGCACCGTCTCTCCGACGACTCCAGCGGGAGCCACTTGCGCTGTTTCTTTCGTCCGTCTCCGGGCAACTGGTTGTTGTCGTGGGCGCCGTAGCGTGCGGAGGAGAGCAGGCCGGCCTTGTACAGTTCCTGCCGCTGTCTAATCTCTATGTTCCTACGGTCGTCACAAAATCACACCGAGCCCGTCAGTACGGTCCCACACGACCCTACCATACTCATCCCCCAAAAACACAAACTCGCAGTAACACTTCATTATTACAAAACCGTACCCCCCCCTCCCCCCCCCCAAAAAAAAGGCTCTCAGTTACGTTCAGAGTTAATCTCCACTCTCCCTTTACCCCGCATTAAAACCTTCTCAAGCAACTCCCCTTCACAATAAACTCTCGACGCGGCAAAAAAAACGGCTGGCTTGTTTTCCCCACCACGTAATTACGCTGTCTCTGACTCCCGTGGTCTGTGTAGCCTGTGTCTTACCTGAGGTCTTTGAGAAGAGAGGAGACAGTACTCAGCAGCAGCCCGTTCTCCCGTTTCGACTCCGCTGTGGCGATCTGGTAGAGCAACTTCTCCATAGAGAAGGGTTTGGCTATACGCCGGCATTTCAGGTCCTGCTCAAGAGAAGCAAACGCACGCACACACACGCACGCACGCAAACACGCGCAAGCACATACACACTCTCTTAGATCAAAGCATGTATGGAGCAGAAAAGGGAATGGGGAGGGGAGGGGGGGTCAGATGAGGACAGATGTATTGTGCAGTGAGATTGGCATGTTTCTGATGTGCAATAGCGTGTGTAACCATTCTTTTTTTGCCTTAAATAAAATAAACCACAGGCATCCCATTGTTACATTAGCTGTTGTGTTTAATTTTCTGTTAAATGCCAGTTCAGACTTCAAAGGCCTCTAATAAAATCCAGCATTGATTTTAATCAGATTACTAAAAGTAGTTCATTCGCTCGTCCAGCAGGTGGCAGTAGAGATCACAGGTCCCTCCCCCGGGGGTCTACCTTAGCAGCCTCGTAGCCCAGGTTCATCCACTGGGGGGTGGCAAAGTGCACCGTTTCTGAGACGCTGTAGCCGCAGCACACCTTAGACACGAACGTCCCGGGAAAACAGACCACAAACTGACCACTCTTCTGCACTGTACGGTGGACTTGGATCCCTTCCCGAGATAGCACCTCTGGAGAGATCTGTGGAGGAGTGGGGAGGGAGAGGGGGAGAGAGAGAGAGAGAGAGAGAGAGAGAGAGAGAGAGAGAGAGAGAGTGAGTGAGATTCAAGCTATGCTGTTCAGACAGTTTTCTGAAATAAGAAATCTAACAATATTAAGGGGAAAATGTTGCTGTTCAGTGATTAGAAGCTTGGGTTCACTTTGTTTGAATGCCAGTTTGTCTGAACACTGTCATTCATCTGACAGAGACTGATGTTGTTTGCAAATGGATACATGTGTGTGTGTGTCTGTGTGTGTGCAGTCTCTCACCATGATATTCCTCTCCAGCATCTCCAGGCCTGGGGTGCCATTGGCCTGCAGCAGCGTGTGCACCACTTTGTCAAGCTTAGCCTTCTCCTCAGCAGATACAGAATACCTACAGGAGAACAAAAAACACACTCAGCTTCTTCTCCTCCGTGTGTGTGTGTGTGTGTGTTCATGCACACACACAGTGCCCTTTCAGCCCAGCACCTTCTCAATAACACACTCATATCAGAAGAGAGAAGATGCTGTGTTTGCATGCTCTGTACCAGCTGCGTGCACGTTACCATGGCAACAGGATGTGGCTGGGGGTTTTGGGTTTGTGTTTTTTTTTTTCCTTTTCTTTTTTCTGTTGAGTCACTCTCGTGCACAGACAGCTGAAAATCTACTGACTGGCGGCGTCTGCTTTAATACATCACACTTTCACTGCGTATTGCGCCCTCTAGAGGCCCAGCCATGCTACTGATACCATTATTACGTCTTTGAAAGGGAGAAATGTTTAGAGAATTGGGGAGGAAAAAAAAGAGAAATGCTTACCAAATGCAGTCAGCACCAGTGTGTAAGTAATCTATGTATGGAAGGCGGTTTTGGTCTCGAGACCAGCATGAGGTAGAAAAGACCATGCCAATGTTTAGCCAGGGAATAGTCACCCCTTCATATGAAAGAGAAAGAGAGAGAGAGAGAGAGAGAGAGAGATGAATTTACCATTCATTTATGTACTTATATTTACATATACACAGGTGTTGGGCTGCAATCCCTAAAGTAATTTTAACTTCACATACAGTCGAGATTTAACAAACAAAACCGAATATTCTGTGTGAGGCAGCGTTGGCCAGTTTTCGGCAGGGTCCAAAACTCACCGGGAACAGCACCAAGATGGCGCAGAATGGATCTAGCGTTATTGGGGAGGACAGTGAGATTCCAGCCATGCCTGGACACACACACACACACAGAGAGAGAAATAGGAACATAAAACTTTAATAAACTTCACTCTCACGCTTTACCCTGAATCATTATAACAACACACAGGAAGTCAGTCAGCGTTAAAGCTACACAGACAGTGGTACAGGCTAGCTACAGCCTTAAACACTGATCAAAAAAACTCCATTCAAAACGTCATTGTGATCAGTTACTCCGGCACAAATAACAGGTATAACGTGATACAGAGAGGTGATACAGAGAGGTGATACAGAGAGGTGATACAGAGAGGTGATACAGAGAGGTGATACAGAGAGGCTCTTACTTTGAGAATGGCTCAGACTTGACCACTGGGAAGCCACTTCCGTGTGTGCTTGTGTCCACTTTCCCATAATGCACTGCCACGTGGCAATCCCTCTGCTCCACTATGCGCCAGTACTCTTGCTACGAAAGGATGGAAAGGGGGGGGGGGGGGGGGGGGGGGGCGGTGAGACGGAGAGAAAAACAGAAGACAAGAAAGAAGGAGCGGAGCTAAATAAAAAGGCACTAATAAAACCAAATAAGCCTGGAGATGAACTTAGTGTCAGACATGAAATACGGTCACATAATAAGCTTTGCTTTATGTTTACAAAATTAGCGTGAAATGGCGGGAGGACAGGGTATGGGGATCATATTCTTATGTTGATCCATAACCATGGCGCGTAATAAACCTCAGAATTTATTACAAAGACTAGTTCTCGAGTTCTAGATATAGTCTGTTTTCGCCATTATTTTTGACCAGACTTGAAGAAATGTGTGTGTGTGTGTGTATGTGTGTGTGTACCTCTACTTCAGCAGCACCAGGTTCCTTGTTAAAACACATCATCATAGTGTTCCTGGCTATTCTGTAGAAGGTGGTCAAAGATACTGATTTCCCCTGTAAACAAACACAACACAAACACACACGTTCATGTGGTGAGAGGAGAAACACCAAACTGAACACAGTGGGGGTGAGGGGGGGGGGCACTCCCTCTCTTAGTTCACATCGTGACCAGACCGAACTGAACACAGTGGGGGGAGGGGGGAGAGAAACACTCCCTCTCTTAGTTCACATCGTGACCAGACTGAACTGAACACAGTGGGGGTGGGGGGGGCACTCCCTCTCTTAGTTCACGTCGTGACTAGACTGAACTGAACACAGTGGGGGTGGGGGGGGGGGGCAATCCCTCTCTTAGTTCACATCGTGACCAGACTGGACTGAACTGAACACAGTGGGGGTTGGGGGGGGGGGGGGGGGCAATCCCTCTCTTAGTTCACATCGTGACCAGACCACAGATTCAAAGACCTTTTTTCAAAATGGTCGACTTTAGCGTAAGATGAATTTAGTCCTTGTTTCCAGCACCGGTGCATCAAAACGGAGGGGTTTTTTGCATCATTCAATAGGACTGCCGGCGTACACCCTCAATAAAAGTTTAATATTGCGAGGATTTCGGCGATACACTTCTGGTGAACTTGTACCTCTAAAGACAGGGACAGACAGAGGAGTGAAAAATGAACGGTAAAAGCAGCTGGCTCCAGTCTGTCTTGTATGAACACCGCATGGGTGTGGGTGTGTGTGTGTGTGTGTGTGTGTGTGTGTGTGAGAGAGAGAGTGAGAGAGATTGCGGGCTGAGCATGGACGAGGCACTTTTCCCCTTAATGTGAACCTCCTCCGGGACGCCCTCAAGAGATAGAGGGGCCTTTTGAAGGCGTCTATAAATCTGCCTGCGAGGAAGGCTGGATTTAAGGTCCCGCTGAAAGCTGTCCTCTCTCTGCCCGCTGAGGTTACTGTACCCTTCTCGCCGTGCTGAGAATCTGTCTATCATGTGGAGGAGCGTTGAGTTACCGCGGGGAAAAAAGCATTAGATGGAGACCACGTACGGCCACGACGATGACAACGACGGAGCGCGAGAGAAAACGCAAAAGCGGCTACAGCCCGGAGAGTGACATAATACTTCACAATATTTCACTTTTATTAGAAGAACACGAAAAATTAAGCTTGCGGTTTGAACCGGCAGATAGTCTTGGCAGTGGATTTAGTCAAATTTAAGGACAGGCTTAGCACAGATAACTGCAATAGGTTTTAATGAATAATGTGTGTGCGCGCGCGCCACAAAGAAGGCAGTCGGGGTTCCTGTATTAACAGTCTGTTTTCTAGAGCTGCGCGCTGACCTACATTTGGGCTATCTCAGCCATAAAGCCAAGCAAAGGGACACCTAAGGCCATCAGACACAAACACACACACACACACACACACACACACACACACACACACGGGTTATTTCCCACTGCAGTCGAGTCATTCTCAAACACACACACACACAGACAGACACACGCACGCTCCTCAAAAACCCTAATGCTCAGTAATAGTGTAATAGGATAGTGTAAGTGAATCAGCTAATATTTTCAACTGTTTTTTCCCCCTCCACTCCCCTGTGTTATATGGAGGGAAATCCTGTGTCTGAGTCAGAGGAAAAAACAAAAACAGCGGAGCTTTTGAGTAAATCCAAATCCTAAGGCGGTGAGATGTGATCTGAGACAACAGAGCGAGATAGAAACATCTTGGTACAATTACTTGTCACAATTCTGAACCACTGGCAGACAAAAGTGAGACAGTGAGTTAGCTGTGAGTTCTCACAAGATACTGAGCCAACAGTTATTAAATCCACAACAGACAACGGCGAAACGGGCGTTAGGCGGCAGCGGTGGACGATCACAGAAACAGAGAAAGGGGGGAAAAATGATTTGGAATCCGGCGGCTCGAAAAGCGGGCCGCGGGCCCGCGCGGCCAGAAAAAAAAAAAAAAAACGCGGACGCGGAGAAACGACAAAATTTCTGTCCGCCCTCAACCCCAGACACATTTCCCTTTGGCTGCCTCTCACCTTGTATATACACTTGTGCTGGTCGTTGAGAACGGATTTGTCCTCCTGTTCCTCGTCCTCTTCCTCGCCCTCCGCCTTGCCCTCTTTCTTTTCCTGAGCGAACAGTCGGCGGCGGCTGGCCTTCACCTGCGTGTCCAGAGCGCGGTTTCGGAAGCCGTTGCGGTGGGGCAGCCCGCCCGCCAGTCCGTTTTTGGGCTCGTAGCGCGGCAGCATCAGGGCGTGCTGCCCGCCATCCGTGTGGCCCTCCAGGGGCCCCCTGCGGCGTTCCAGGCCCTCCTTTTCCGCCATCACCTCCTTCTCCAGCCCGCGGTGCTCCTCGGGAGACAGCATGTCGTAGGAGAGCAGGTACTGGAGGTAAGCCTCCTGCAGTTTGGCCAGCCTGTCCTGGGCCGATTTGGGGATACGGAGCAGGTCCGCCAGGCGGCTCCATTTCTTTAGGTCCATCACCTGCTGCATCCCGCCCATGTCGTTCACCAGCTCCGAGAACCGGGCCAGGTCCACCTCGCAGCCTCCTGCAAGAGCAAACAGGGGAGACAGAGGGTTAGATATTTACGTGTGTGTATATGAGAGATACGGAAACGCCGCCCGACATACCCGAAAGGTGCGACAGAAGTGCAACTAGTCAATGCAATACATACACACACACACACATACACAATCACACAGACTTACTCAAGCATAGCTCCCATATATATGTCAGCAAGTTGAAAACCTTGCCTTGCTAGAACAATATTTTCTATGACTAAATGACTATTGATGGATGCAGCATATTGGAACGGTGGAAATTCATTTTGTTTCACGGTTCATTACCTGAATAAATAATAAAACGCAGAGGAGGCGGGAGGGACAAAAAAAACCAAAACAAAACAAAAGGAAAGGAACATTATTATAATGACCATCTTCAGTCAGCTCTATGAAAATCTAATAGGAAAACCATCAACTCAGAGACAAGAAGGAAAAAAAAAAAAACAAGAATTTTATATTGCAAGAGTGGGCTTGAATAAAAGGTCAACGGCCACTTGTTTAACTCTCCCGCAGGACCGATTGTAGCACACCAACCGCATTCTTAGAGGTTCAATAAAGGTTTATTTCATCCACAGAGCCTGACCGGGGGCCGTTCAAACTGCGCGCGGAGTGCTGGCAGGAGTCAAAGGCTAGCAACCGCTTTCGAAAAAAGCTCATAAACCTCTTTGAGGTACAGCGGCAAATCTAGTGAGACAAGCAATTTGTGTGAGATATGGTTTTCTAAAAACCTAACGCACACGTGGTTTACATCTTAAACGTGGTGCGTTACTGGAAGCATTTGTAAACTAGGGAGATTAAATTGGGAAGCCGCTCGCTGTAGGTACGCGGTTGTAGCTAGTCTTTATGACGCGTATAATTTTTCTTTTCTTTTCTTTTTTTTTTTTTTGGTTATTGACCTCATCGTACAACGTTTTCCAGTAGGTTCAGGTCAGGTCATGGAGTGATGATTCAGAGTTGAGGGAGGGTTTTTAACAGGGTAAAACAGCCAGGCAGTCAGTTTACAGGTCTACTGACTCTATAAGATATGAATCTATGCTACGACACAGCATCCCTAAAACACAGCAATTCCATTAAAATGACAAACTATTGCTTCTGAATGTCACGTTTTATATACATACACACAGTAATAGAGAGAGAGAGAGAGAGAGAGAGAGAGAGAAGAAAAGAGAGGGGGTTAGACACAGATAGATATAAAAATATATATATTTGTTTAGTACACACACATATGCACACATATACACGGGCATACACACACGCATACGCATGCATGCGCACACACAAACACACACACACATAAACACTCTGAAAGGCAGCAGTGGGGGTCCAAGACTGACCTATGAGTGGGGGGTCGTCCAAGGTGATGCCCTGAGATTTGAGGTGTTTCTTTATGCAGGCCAGTCTCTGAACGTTGGGCCCCCAGCGTCGGCCCAGTTTGTGAATGCGCTGCACCTGCGTGACGAAGCGCATCTCGTCGTTCAGCTTACACTCTGGCCTCCAGTCCGGCGGCGGGATGACCCTGCACAGCCCGCACGGTTCCGCCTGCTCCCGCACCAGGTCCAGGTACATCAGCGGGTCCTGGAACTCCCTTGGGCTGGGGCGGAAGACGGGCACTTCCGCCAGGGCGGCCCAGTTAGCTCTGTTTCTCTCTCTCTCGCGTTCCCTCTCTTTCTCCCTCTCTTTCTCGCGTTCCCTCTCTCTGTCGGGCCGCGGCGGGAGTTGCGGGGGGGATTGGGGGCTCTGCTGGTTTGGGGGTGTGGCTGGCTGAGGTAGTGGAGCGGCCGGGGGCCCCGGTGCTGGCGTGGGCTCTCTGCTGTGCTTGTCTGATGAACATCAGCTTCCCGGCCGAGGCCCGTTTCGGACGCTGCCGCGCCGGCTCCGGATTGGCCGGGCTGGGAGGGGTTTCGCCGGCGGACGCCGACACCGACGGCGAGGGCGCAGGGGCCGGCTTGGAAGTCGGCGAGGCAGCCGTTTCCGTGACGACGTGCCCGTTGGCGATGCCGCCTACGGCGGCGGCTCCCATCTCTTGGGAGAAGGCCTTCTTGCTGCGCGTCTCCAGGGCGCTGGGCTGCATCTTGGCCTTCTTGGCTTCGGCCGTCGCCGGCTTAGCCTTGGCCTCGCCTTCCGGCCCCGTCGCCGCGGCGACCGGTGTCTCCCCTCCCCTCCGTTTGGAGTTGCGGAGCCCCTCTCGGCCCTGCCGGGCGTCCTCCTTGGCGCCGTGGCGCCCGTTAAGCCGCCCGTTGAGCCGAACTCCATCCCCGTTAACCACCTTGTGCACCCCATTGGACAATAGCACCTGTTTGCGAGTTTTTGCATTGCTACTTTGGGCTTTTCCTGAGTGAGAGAGCTGGGCCCGCAGGGGGCCGTTGCTGGCTGGGTGACGGTGGTGGTTGTGGGTGTGGTTAGGGGGATGAGGGTGCTGATTGTTGGGCCCGTGAGCACGGTGCTTGCTGTGGTTAAGTTTGGCTTTCTTCACCAGTTCTCTCTTGGCTTTGGTGTAGGTGACGTGGCCCTTGGTCACGGTGGCTGTGTACTTCACAGTTTTGGACGGCAGTCGAAAGTCTTTCATTTTTTTGGCACTGGCCGCGTGCGACAGTTTCGTCAGTCCGTTCACTTTCGACACCTGAGAGGGGGAAGAAGGGAAAGAAAGCGAGAGTGAGAAAGAGAATATGAGTCAACGCCAGACCACGAGATGATTTCACATACTCACGCTCAACAGTCAGAATCTCCGCTCAATTCCAGTTTTTGTCACAATTCTTCATTCACATGAAACTCGTATGATTAAATACAAAATGTGAAACCTGAGTGCTAATGTTCACTGGCACATGAGAAACGTAGACTGCATGAAACACATTGCATGCGAATTTAAACTCATACCCACCAAACACCATTACCACTAATACACACCAGACACTGTAACTAGTTAAGATAAATCTCCCTTATAAAAAACACACGAGGGTCACACACTGAGAACCTCTCATCCTAACAACAATAACGACCACAACAGGCTCTCAAAACGCAAACCAGAAAGAGAAGACACACACACACACAAAAAGGAAAAAAAAAAAACTCATGAGTACACACACTCTTCTCATTTGGTGCCAACTGCCGCATGTTAAAGGAACATTCTGGAATATGTTTTACAACTTCAAATCCCATCCCGATGCATGAAGTCAGTTTTATTAGCTCTGGTTTCCTAAAACTCCTTTAATTCGCCTTTAGTGTCTTCAGTAAAAAAAAAAAAAAAAAAAAAGCCTTGTGTTTTTTCAGTAGATCTGAAGTCCCCTGCTGTACTTCACAAGGTTTGGGTTACACCCGGCCCCTCATTGGTTAACAGCGGTCGTGGGAATTTGACTATGCCGGCCCACGGACGGCCCAAAAGCTGGTTGTGGCGCTCCGTTTTGTTTTCTTGGCCTGGTTTTTCCAGCAGTGCTGAAAAAGTATTCGGTTTCTTCCTTACACGTAGTTTTTTTTTTTTTTTTTTTTTTTTACAAAGCAACGCGGTGTTGACAGAGCCTGGGGGTTAAACACGCGAAAATAAAAGTTTATGGATGAAACTATGTACGCGTAATAAAACACAAGTGTATACGTTGTTCGACTTCAGAGAAATGTCATTAACTGGGTTGGTGTCTTGTGGCCGCGTTCAGTGGTCGTTTAAATATATTGTCACACACACAAACACACAACGCGCACGCATACACACACACACACACACACACGCACACACACACACACACACACATTTCCTAAGAAGTCTCCTCAAATTCCAGCGCCCCCCCTTCCCTCTCCCCACTTTTTCACCCCCCCCCCCCCGTTCTCCCCCTCTCTCTCTGATTCTTCACTTCTCCCCCACCTCCTTGCACCTCTCATTCTTCCTCTCTCTCTCCGTCCCTCCGGCCGTCAGAGGGGCCAGTGTTAAATGACCTGTGTGTTGGGTGCTATGATCCATCAGTAGCAAGCCCCAGAGGCAGCAGGCTAGCAGGCTGACTGACTGACTGACTGACTGACTGTGGAGCACTGACTGGCCTCTGGCTTTGAAACACGAAGCAAAGCTGGATTGTATTCCTGTCATGGGCAGCCTGACCACAAAGAGAGGCTATTAACAGATAAGAGAAGTGAAATGTGACCACCTCTTTATCAATCCTTCGCAGAGAGAGACAGAAGAGAGACATGGAGAAAGAAAGAGAAGGGGTGTGTGTGTGTGTGTGTGTGTGTAAAAGACAGAGAAGGCAGAGAATGGAATGATAAAGGGAGACGAGAGCATGCTGCGTGAGAGAGAGAGAGAGAGAGAGAGACAGAGAGAGAGAGAGAGAAGGGGGGGGGGTGTACTTCAGGCACAGAGGCACGAGTGATGGATGTCCTCTGCAGGTAAAATAGCCAAACGTAGCGTGACGTCTGCTGGTGCCTCTGCAGCGACTACGCCCTTCATATCACCTTCCTCCTCAGGCCAAAACACAAACCCTTCACCTCCAACTTAACCCTCTTCTTCCTCACCCGATTCATCACCGCGGTGTGAATATGACTCTACCAAAACATGAGGGTAATAACATTTCTCTGAAGCGGCGTGGGTTCCGTGCTGTCAGTGGGCTGTCTAGAGCGTGTGTGTCGTGAATACACAGAGGTAGTAATATGCGCACGAAGCGCAGCGTCCCTTGTTGCCACTAGAGGGCTCACTGGCACTTCAGCACATCCCTCCTGAGGTTTAGTGCACGTGAGCTGGGCCCAGCCTGCTGTTGCCTGCGATTGTTTAGTCTGCCCGTGGAGGTGGAGAGAGAAGGAGGGAGAGCAGGAGGGAGGGAGGGAGGGAGAGAGAGAGAGAGAGCTGCTTGTCACCAGTCTGTGCCCAGTGGAGCAATCCCACCCTCCCTTCCTCTTCTGTTCTCCAGCCTGGAGACAGAGCTGCATGGAACAAGGGGGAGAGACAGAGAGAGAGAGAAAGAGAGAGAGAGATAGCCACACATAAGAGAGGGAAAAGGGAAGGGAAGGAAAGGAACATGGCAGGGCAGAGCCAAGAGCTAGATATAAGGTCTGTTTCACACAGAGAAGATTAAGAGAGAGAGAGAGAGAGAGAGAAAGACAGAGAGAGAATGAGACAGAGAGAGAGAGAACCAGGAGAACCCCAGTGAGAGAGAATGAGAGGAGGCATGAGGATAAAAGGAGAAAAGAAAACAGGGATGCCTGGCCAGCCCTCAGAAGTGGATTTTGGAGGCACGTGAGCTGGGATGGGGGTGGGGGGGAGGGTGGGGGGGTGAGAATCAGATGACATCATGTGTTGCTATAGGCCAGCTGCGGCATGGCAGAAAGATTTAACGTAGAACATCTGCAGCACTGTGATCCAGAGAAAACATACACACACACACAAACACACACACACACACACACACACACACACACACTCTACACAGAGACTTCAATGTCTCACTGTACACCATTCACACATGCACATCTGTTTATACACACAAAATGTAGCACACACACATACACAAAAAATGTCTCTCTTTTTCTCTCTTTCTCTCTCACATACATGCACAGACATATTCATTTACACACAGAAAACCACAGATGACTGCTGACCAGCCAGAGAGGTCACAGACATACACAGACACACACACACACACACACTTAAACCAGCAGAATTTGCATGTTGTACTTCCACATAATACATGTTCTCACCACAGTTCACTAACACTTTACAGATCATGAACACAACAGATCCTGAACACAACAGATCGGGACCACTCCTCAGCGTGTGCACTGTCGAGGACGATGAGAGACATGACCACGGTCAACAAAGACCTGATCACTTCCCTCAGTGTCTCTGACCGCATGGCATCCCTCTTCTTCTCAATGTGATCATATAAGGACATAACGTCTGGGAGTGATAGTGTGTGTGTGTGTGTGTGTAATCCTGGTCAGTACGATAAGAGTCCTTTATCAGACTACAGGGCATTAGCATTGGCTCACACACGGCTCTCACACAAACTCCTCGGTGCACACACACTACACTAATCCTTCACAGGATCCACACCCAGGCTGCCAAGGACAGAATATCCACCAGAGAGAGAGAGAAAGAGAGAGAACAACGCTGAGAAGAATGGAGAGGGAGGATGAGAGAGAGAGAGAAAGCTTATAAGTGTGTGTAAGAGAGTGAGAGAGAGATGGAGCAAGAGAGAGAGATGTAGAGAGAGAGAGAGAGAGAGAGAGAGAGAGAGAAAGAACAAAGCCTGAGAAGTTGAGTGAGTTTGTCTTGGCTCTCTCTCTGTGCTCATTGAGATTCATTGTTGGTTTAATGAGGCAGTTGACGGTATGTGGAAGTGCCAGGCTGGGAACAAACAGGAGAGTGCATCAGACCGGGCTCTGTGGGAAGACGGCGGGGGCACGGATGTTGCCTCTCCGGCGAGTCGGGAGAGAGGGGAGAGTCTCCCGGCGCTCTCCTCTGATTAGCTAATGGAACTGTCAAAGTGCAGTGCCCCGTCTGAGCAGAGCCTGAGTTAAACCTGCCCTCCTCCCTTCCCACGCTCCTCTTCTCCTTCTCCTCCTCCTCTTCCTGCTCCTTCATCTTCCTCTACACTCGCAGAAGAAGACTGGGACTCCTCCCGTGGATAGATCTCTCACTTTCTCTCTCTCTCTCTCTCACTTTCTCTCTTTCTCTCTCTCTCGCTCTCACTTTCTCTCTCTCTCTCTCTCTCTCACTTTCTCTCTTTGTCTCTTTCAATTTGCACAATTTATCCTGTTCTAACTTGAACTATGATAAGCTGATAGACTGGGAAAGGAGAGGAGAGGAGAGGAAAGGAGAGGAGAGGGGAGGAGAGGAGAGAAGAGGAGAGGAGAGGAGAGGAACACCGACATTGCTTTAGATAAAATTTGAGAAACTATCATCAGTAACGTGTCTTTGTAATGTCAACGGGATTTTTTTTTTTAACAAGCTAACACTGAACGAACGCTCAACAGGCAAAAGACTGCCCAGCAACAGCCGGTAATGTCCATCAGCTGACGCGCTACACAACAGAAGCACGACCAATAAAAAATAACGGAAAAAAACCCCCCAAAAAAACCCACAGTACGTAAAAACCTGACAGACTCCGATATAGCTTCAGTCGTCTATACTGTGCGTGCGTTACACACACAGGCTGCCACGAGGATGATGAACGCTCCTAACTAGTTCTGCGATATCATATTATCCAAAAAAATGCCTCATAAAAGCATTTGGAACATGTCTGGGAGGTATTCTACAAAGCAGGATTTGTCAGTCAGCCAGGAAATTTCAACCCAAAGTCAAACCGGTCCAATAGGAAAACAGGCCAAAGAACATTTCTGCTGCTCGGGTTTGGACTTTTTGGCACAGGTTCATTTTTCTGTCTTGACTGAGAAATCCCGTTTTTTGGTTGGGAACGCCCCCGCGGGAGTCGCGGGGGCGGGGCCGGGGGCGGGGGCCGGGGCGGCAGCAACGGCCGCCCCCGCCCCCCGCACGTGCAGTACCTGCTTGCGGAGCTCCTCCGTGGTCCGCCTGTGGCTTAGCCCGTTGGAGGTGAGGCTCTTGGCTTGAGCAGCAGCAGTGCGCTGGGGGGACGCGGTTCTCTCGTTGCTCTCTCTCCCCGCTGACGTCTCTCTGGCTTTGGGCTTGGGCGCGCTCTCCCTTTCCCTCATCGACTTACTGTGGCCGTTAAACACTGTCAAAGGACACAGAGCATCCGTAGATCAACCTTCCAAACGTCTTGGAAAAAGCGCCGTCAGAATTTTGTCATGCAATGTGATTAATTTTATAAAATACTCAAGTGTCTTATTGTTTGTCCCAGCCAGCTGTGGGTTAAACAGAAAACACGTTATTGTAAACAGCAGAAGCAGAAAGCTTAACTGACAAAGGTTGGTGCTGCCTAAACACGGAAGCATACTTACCTAATCAGTGAACAGAAATGCTGTTCAAATGTAACCAATAATAATAATAATAATAATAATAATAATAATAATAATAATAAAAAAAAACACTGAAACACATAAATGAAACCTTTGGAGCTGTTTTATGCCGTAGGTGTTTCAGCGCATCTATTGTGATAGAGGAAATACAGATAAAAACGTGGGTTAAAAAGCAAAGCAAGTCATTTAGCTGAAGTCTGTGCCGCCATATGCATATTTAATAAGATTAATGAGCTCAGGCACAGACTCCGCCCACGATCCTCATTAATATATGAAATCCAGTATGCCAGTGCAAAGGCTGGGTAACCAGGCTGCCTGCCAGAGTAAGTCAAACCTTTCTTAGAGAGAGAACGACTCAGTAAAGGTTACCGCATCTACAAAGTCCAGTACAGAGAGCCACCCAAACATAACATCTCTTTTCATGGCCCTCTCGTTGAGTTCCATTCAAACTGAATTTTTTATACCAAAGCAAATGAAACCCCGCCCCTCCCCCCGCCCTCCTCGTCCTACAGACCTCTGTCTGGGGTTAGTCTTAAACCAGTCCTTTTAATTGACTCTAATTAACACATATTCCACACACTTCTTTTTATGTACCGATGGTCTGGCTTTATTTTTATAGCGTTTTAATATCAACAGGACTGTATGTGCATGCGCGCGCGTGTGTATATACGTGCGTGTGTGTGTGTATGTGTATGTGCCTGTGTGTGTGTGTGTGTGTGTGTGTGTGAGAGCTGTGACGAGGGCCAGGGCTGAAAAGCTGTGCGTTTAGAGAAGCTACCGAGGGCTGAAGTCAATAAAAAGTGTTTAATTTAGAAATGTAAACAGGCCTGAGGGTGTTGGAGGTGCTGGCGTAATGAGAGGAGAGCTCTGTGGTTTCCCTTTGCTCAGCCTGGCTGGAAGCCGTCCCGCTCCGCATATTAAAGTGTCACGTTTTGACACGGGCCAGCGCAGACAGGAGAGGAGAGGGAAGGCCCGTGTCCAGGTCTGGACGGGCGGACAGAAACAGAGGGAAGGGGTGTGTGTGTGTGTGTGTGTGTGTGTGTGTGTGTGTGTGTGTGTGTGTGTGTGTGCGCGCGCGCTTGGGGGGGGGGGGGTTCGGTACTGTTTTCTCGGGCCTGGGGCATTCGCCGAAACCTGACACATGTGTTTCGCAGTCTACGGGACAACACACATACACACACACACACAGTCGGTCTTCAGTACCACATGTCCCACCCGCATTCCTGAAGCTGTGCCAATCTTTCTGGATCCATTGGATCTGACTATGCCGTGGAAAACAACACAGATCCAGCCATGAGTATCGCTTGTGGCTCGGTGTATGTGTGTGTGTGTGTGTGTCTATGTGTGAGGGCGAGAGACAGAGACAGAGACAGAGACAGAGACAGAGAGAGAGAGAGAGAGAAAGAGAGATTTCAGAGAGCAGGGGAAAATGAGTTCTTACAAACAGAGTGTTTATAAAGGCTTGAGTCATGTGTAGGCAGGTCTCAGCACAGAGCTGATACAAGACTTCAGCCAGGCATTTCCCCTGCCTCTTTCTTCTTCTGTTTTTTTTTTTCTTTTTTTTCTTTTGAACATTTTTTTTTTGATTGACAGCTAATAAAAAAATAGCGTGCAAATAGGTCTACTGGTAAAAAAGAATGAAGAGCAGTTGTGATTGTCTGTACAGTAAGGTCACATACTCACTCTCTCTCTCTCTCTCTCTGTGTGTGTGTGTGTGTTTGTTTGTGTGAGTGTGTGTGTGTGTGTGAGCAGGCAGAGGGACTCTGACCCTGCAGAGTCAGTGTAGAGGGAAACTCAAGCCCTGGCCTGGTTTCTCTGGGGACACTCAGCGTGGCGTGAAGGAGGGGGTCAGGTGTCTGCAGGAATGAGAGGGAGCGGAGGGGAGGGGAAACGGAGCATGAGGAGCAAGAGAGAGAGAGAGAGAGAGAGAGAGAGAGAGAGAGCGAGAGGCAGGGAGAGAGAGAGAGCGAGAGGCAGAGAGAGAGAGAGAGAGATAGGCAGAGAGAGAGAGAGCGAGAGGCAGAGAGAGAGAGAGAGAGAGAGCGAGAGCGAGAGGGAGAGAGAGAGAGCACGAGAACAGGACCATGCTGAGTAGGCATGTCCTCCGTGCTGGGGCCACAGCTAAAGCTCCAGTATTTAAAACCAGACTCAGAGAAAAATGAGTGAGGGAGACTCTCTCACACACACACGCACACGCACGCACACGCACACACACGCACGCACACGCACACGCACGCAGACCACGGAGCTGGAACGAATGGGACATGACTGGCAGAGACTGTTTGGACTAATGAAAAGCTGACCTCACTGTATGAATGGATTCCCTTACAGAACCAGAAAGAACAGCACCTGGAGGACTACCACAGCTAATACAAGTGCTGTTTGTATGTGTGTGTATGTGCGTTTGTCTGAGTGCTCTGCTGATTGGCCCTGAAAGACTGAACTGAATGAGAAGCATACGTCAGTGATGAGACATGTCAGTGACACAGCCCCCTCTCTGCCTGCCTCCTTCATTACTACTGACACCCTGTTTCCTTTTTAATGTGACATGTTTGATTAACACGCAAAAGCCCACACACGCACCTGATTGTTCCCCTCCCCTCAACACACACACACACACACACACACACACACACACACACACACACACACACACGCTCATTCTCCAGAGAGTCCTCACCCAGTTTCCCTGCTTTGCTTTCTTAGCCTTGTTGTATGTGTATGATAACATATGTGTGTATGTGTTTTTATGTATGTGTATGTATGTGTGTGTGTGTCTGTGTGTGTGTGTGCGTGTGTGTGAGACAGAGTGGGCTGTACATTCTCGTGTCGCTGCCTCTGCTCTCCTCCACAGCTGTGTGCTGAATTCATAAACACCTTGTTACCGCCTTTCCCACTAAGTGATAATTGGAGTGGAAAGATGGAAACGCAGCATCGAAATCCCACATGACTTCCCCCGTCTCCACGCAGGAAACTCTCTCTCTCTTTCTTTCTCTCTCTCTCTTTTCTCTCTCTCTCTTTCTCTAATCAGCCTCTACACCCAGTACGTTACTACATTCCCAACTCCAAACCAAAAAATCCCACACGCTTCCTTCATCCGCATCAATTCACCGGTCAAACCCACAAATTCCCGTTTACGCATACACGTACATCGTGTCCACGTGCGTCGTATCCACGTACGGATCTAGAGTTTTCCGTCATTCATATCGATGGGGAGAGAATACAGATACTGATGAACCAGCTTGGTTATCTCAATCCAGCTGGTGGAAATTCTACTAGCAGTCCTACTGGGTGAGAGCCTATTGTATACTTAGAGACTCAGGGATCTCTGAATATACAATAGGCTACATGTCTTAACCTTACCATGTCCATTTATCTTTCCGGGCGGCTTGCCCTTCTTGGGCGTGGACTGACAGGACACGGACGAGATGCTGGGCGGTGGCTTCACCTCTTCACACTCTTCCTCATCCTCCAAGTCATCCTCATCCTGAGAACTGCCAAAATAGGCCATGTTACTGGGCAACGCCGACGAGCCTGAGAGAGAGAGAGAGAGTGAGAGAGAGAGAGTGAGAGAGAGAGAGTGAGAGAGAGAGTGAGAGAGAGAGAGTGAGAGAGTGAGAGAGAGAGAGAGAGAGTGAGAGAGAGAGTGAGAGAGAGAGAGAGTGTGAGAGAGAGTGAGAGAGAGAGAGAGAGAGAGTGAGAGAGAGAGTGAGAGAGAGAGAGAGAGTGAGAGAGAGAGTGAGAGAGAGAGAGAGAGAGAGTGAGAGAGAGAGTGAGAGAGAGAGAGAGAGAGAGTGAGAGAGAGAGAGAGAGGTGTTAAAACGAAGCCGGTCCTTGTTGAAATCGGCCCGGCTGTCTTGATGCAGCCACCCCCGCCCCCTCCCCCCCACCAAAATGATCTGAGCTTCTCAAAACTCCTGCAGTTCTCAAAACGTTGAAACAGGATTAGACATTTTCGCAGTAGCGAAAGGAAAGATGTCCCTGCGGTTTTCGTTGGCTGCTGTCTTGTACGATTGCTCAGCTAAATCTGTTGTATTACAGCGTCCGACTGAACCAGACTATGCTCTTTTTTTTTGTGTTGTTTTTAACAAACTAAGTTGTACCATTTAAAACGACATAAGCAGATATTGGGAAGCAGACGTAAGACAAAGATTAAAGTGCAAACTGACAAACTGCCCATAAAGACACTCGCAAAAGACCAAAAAAACAAAAAAAAAAGCCTCCTCTTAAACGTTCCTTAAACGCCGCTTCTTAAAGTCCAGATGAATCCCTGCCAAAACAGATATTCGCTACAAACAAATCCAGCCAGATAAACAGCACGCATAGCTCAAACGTAGGCCGAACAACTGGTCTGAGACTAATTTCTTTCGCGTTCTCATAATGACCAAACCGTAAAACACGAGAGGCAGAGGTAGACGTCCCTTTACAACATCTACATGAAATTCCTGTCTGGGTAAATTAGCCACAAAATGAGGCATTAAGCGTAGCAGGGGGAAAAACTGTTCTGTTCTGGGATCAGTCCTGGTTCATTTTCTCACAGTTTATAGATTACGGGTTGAGGGTGTAGATACTGAAAGGAGACCAGGGCTTGCGGGTAATGACTGCTCTAACGAGACGTGCTTTTCCCCTGATTCGCGTGCGGAGTGAAACAGGACTCCCGGACTCGAAACACACACAAAAAAAAATCACATATCTAGATGGCGTATTCCATCTTAATCTCTCCCACTCTTCACACGCGCTTCCACTCATTTCCTGTCCATTTGCACGCCCTCTCTCTCTCTCTCTCTCTCTCTCTCTCTCTCTCTCTATCCCTCACACTTAAAAACACACCTCCAACTGCTTCCTGTGTGTTCCTGGCTCTTTCTCCATCTCACCCTTACATTAGTAGATTCATCTGGGTAAAGCCTGTTATCTTGTGAATGGGCAGCGAGGAGGGCCGACCGCGAGTCCCTGCCGTGCCGGATGGCATCTATACGTTAAGAGAGGCCGGCCGTCAGGACTGGCGGGGCACGCGGGTAGAGTATCGTTATCTGCAGTCATGTTCCAACAGGTCTAATAAATGAAACATGAGGGCGTCGGGTAAACGTTGAGCACACACAGTCGCAAACGGCTTCTCATTAGCCTGATGTAAATCTGCACGAGACGCCGCCGCTAAAGCGCCTGAGCTGCTCAGAGAGAGAGAGAGAGAGAGAGAGAGAGAGAGAGAGAGAGAGAGAGAGAGAGAGAGAGAGAGAGACCCTGACTACGGTTCTGAGGAGAAACACGCCGTTAAAACGCGCCTGTGTGCGCAGAGCACACATGTGGGGGGGGGGGGGGGGCTGGAGAGGGAGAGAGAGAGAGAGAAAAAAAAAGAAAAACCCAAACATGCACTAATGCCTCAGATCCTCCTAATGTCATTTTAATGTGCAATTAGAGGAGCTACGTTCACGACCATCTCAGACGGGCAAAGGTGAGTTTCTAAACAGGAGAGATTATCACAGTGGTGGGGGTACACAGTGTGGAAACTGACCCTGCGGCTAAACAGAGAGACAGAGAGAGAGAGAGAGAGAGAGAGAGAGAGAGAGAGACAGAGAGAGAGAGAGAGTGTGAAAGCTTGAAGTGGGAAAGCCCATATACTCACTGCTCAAAGAAAATCAAAGGGAAAAAAAATAATAAAAAATAATAATAATAATAATAATAAAAGATTTGAGTAGGAGTGTGGTTACTGTGAAAGGCATGACCCATTTATGCTGAATGAGTAAACCTTGAAACGCGGGACCTGAACCAGACAACCTGCTGCAGGAGGTCACTGGGTACAGCAGGCCACGGGATGACCTCTAGGGGGCTTTTAAGGTCAAGGCCCCGTTTTTGGAGAGGGGGTGGGGTCAAAGGCGGACAGGACCAGGTAACTGAGAGCTGATTACGAAGTCTGTTCACTCCAGATGGAAACTCAAACAAAGTCTAGGTTAAATGTGACCATTATTCACACGTCACAGACTGAGAGAGAATGGAGAGATTATAAGGGATGGCAGAGTAAAAGGAGAGAAGGGAGTTTCTCATTTGAACTGATGAATTTTAATTCCTTCCTTTCAAAGTACGTCAAAAAGAATACCAGGTTTGATTTCTTAAGCGTCTTCTTTTTTTAATGACGTTCAATTAGTAATGAGTGTGATGCACCAGTATGACTGGATCCAGCTCTAACAGATTTTATTTTGCAGGAACAATCGAAAAAAAAAAACATTCTATAATTAACTGCTACAAAACAGAAAGTCCACTACACTAAAAAAAAAAAAAAAAAAAAAGAAAAAAGAAAAAAAAAGATGATGAAAAAATATTTAAAAAAATAAGGGATGAATGTAACTAACCTTCATTTTGCCACGCAGAGTAACCTGAAATTAAATATACAGCAAAGCTAGAATTAGTTTGACATCAATCAAAGGGTGTTTCATATCAATGGAATCAAATCACAAAATATGGAGAGAAAAAAAAATCTACAACACATTATAGATCATGACTGAGAACTGTGCAAAAAAAATAATATATAAATAATAATAATAATAATAATCACAATACAATATGTAATATGGACACTTTTTCTATGAATACACCCTGATTGAGGTATCCACTCTAAGGTCCTTAGCGTTAAAAACAGTAAAAAATGATCCCGTGGTTAGAGTACCTTGAGGGTAATAAGGAGTGAGAAAGTGCGTGTTCGGTCTGTCGCGTGTGGATAAAGCACAGCACGATGTGTTACCGCTGCGACAGAGCTAAACGCTAGCATGTGAAAACATGGTTCTTCAAATAGCATGTGTACCACCAGAGAAGGTGAGCAACACCTAATTTAAAAAAAAAAAAAAAGAAAGAAAAAGGAAAAAAAAAAAAAAAAGTAGCACCCACTGCAGTGTGAGAGAGAGATGGGTCAGAGTGTGGTGTGTGTGCACGGAGCCAAAAAAAAACCAAACAAAAAAACGAGGCTATGGCGATGCTTTTGCGGCGTGTCATGGCGTTGATGTGAGTCGATTCGGTAAGGGTGTTTAAGGGCCGAGAAGATCACAGCCAGGACTACAGAGGAATGTCGAGAACAGAGAGCAGACAAAAAGGCCTGCAAAACACTGAAACGCAATCACTCGTAAAATGCCTGTTTGAATCTACCTCTGTCTGTATGTGTGTGTGTGTGTGTGTGTGTGTGTGTGTGCGCGTCTAGGTCCCCTTTAAAACTTCTTTTTTTTTTGTGGCCTATTTCAAACAACGTAATTCCTCGAGTGAAAAGCCAAGGGTGAGTTCCAGAACAAACAAACATGGAGGGTCATTCTCAATCAGCCCTGAGACACTGGGCTAATTAAGAAAATGGCCGCTATTACTCTCCTCCTACATTCCGAGCCAGGGGTGGGAGAGGTCACAGGGCCAATGGCTCACAGACCAGAGAGGGCAGGAGAGGGCAGTGGGTGGGTAGGACTGGGGTGTGGGGGGGGGGGGGGGGGCGCTGAGGGTGTGATAGGTTTTGACTCCAGCCAGCTCTGTTTATGGGGCAGGCTCTTTCTTTCCCTCTCCCGCTCTCTCTCTCTGTTCCTTCTCTCTCTCTCTCTGTTCCCTCTTTCTCTCTCTCTGTTCCCCCTCTCTCTCTCTCTCTCTCTCTCTGTTCCCTCCCTCTCTGCTCATTTGTTTCATGTGTGGGCTCAGGAGGAAGCTGAAAAAGGATACTCCAGGAAAATGTTTTTTTTTTCAGACAACTCCTTACACCCAGAAATCGGACCGGGCTTCACTCCACTCCTTTCACTTTTCGCTGGCACTGCTGGATCCCGTCGCCACGGCTACAATACACTATCGACATCCACTCTGTTTCACTCTCTGTCTTTCTTTTCCCCTCCCACTCTCTCACTCACTCTCTCTCTCTCTCTCTCTGGCATGGGGTCAGAGCCTGTCGGCTCTCAGACAGAGAGAAAATAAATTCCAGGCCTTCCCGAATCCCCAATTATGGCTGCTTTCATATTCCTCACAAACTGACAGAAATCATAATTAAGGTCTAGGGCGTCTATTATGACTGTCGTTTTTATCCGCGCGCCGACATAATTACAACCAAAACTGTCTACTTATAGGCCCCTCTTTTGTTCTTTTTTATGACAAGTGAGAGTAAAAAAAAAAAAAAAGAGAGGACGACAGCCAATCAAGGTCAGCTGTCGACAGATCGCAAACTCTGATTGGTCATCGCGGTTGGCTTGAGTTCTATTTAAATCAAGCACGTGCTGACTGGCTGAGCTGGACCGGGACTGACTCAGTGTGGTGATTATACTGTAACAAGTCAAACTCACCCACGGGCTTTGGGAAAGTAAGGTCTTCCCTCGGGTTAAATGGGGAAAACAAGGCGGCCAGTCACTGCACGGAGTTCTGACAGATTCCTTGTTGTGTGTATGGACATTCCCAGAATATTAGAGAGAGAGAGAGAGAGAGACAGAGGGGTAGAGGATTGTGGCGGGGGTAAGCACACAGACTACATTTTTTTTGTTTTGTTTTGGGTTTTTTTTTTTTCCCAGTAGCAGAATAACGTTCTCTTAGGAAGACAGCAGCAGTGGCACGACAGCGGGGAAAATGAGCAAGGATTACGGATTATATCTCTTCTAATTTACATTCCTGAACGTCTGCAAATCCATTAACCCGGTTTGGCCTCTGCTTGAGGAGTCACCAAGCAAATTTAATCAGGCTTCCTCTCTCTCTCTCACTACCACCACTACCACACTCAAACACATCAGCACTGCTAATTGAATTGAAATCAGCCATCTTTGTACCTCCACAGAGAAGTGACTTTCTGTAGGAGGCATCAGCACGTGCGCGTTCACACGCACGCGCATAAACGTGCACGAGTACACATGTACACGCACACACATATGTGCACGCATACACGTGCATGCACACACACACACCTACACGCACGCACGTGCACGCACACACACACACACACACACACACACACACAGCAGAAGCGCAGAACTTTCCTCTGAGTATTCATCCAGTTAGATAAGAACAGTGAGTACAGCCAATGCCTTGTGTTCACACCAAAGAGCAAAGAGGTAAACACCCTCACACGAATACACTTTATCTCTCTCTCTCTCTCACACACACACACACACACACACACACACGTGCGCGCACACACACACAGAACTATAATTGCCTGTTATGTAATACAGGGTTTCTGCTGGTTACTTATTGATGGCTTTATCTTTCTATCAGCTCATATCACACTGTGTATGTGTATTATCTGCATGTGTGCACTGGCAACGAGAAATTTCTCCAGGTAAGTGATAAGAGGAAATCGACAGCACTGTGTAGTCGGCAGTGACCTCCTGTACTATGATCTGAATTCAGTTCATCTTCCCTTTAGCACTAAGTGTCTTTGTAGTACAGTTACCCTGGATGAGCCGCTGTCAGAAGCCGTGTGATTGGCTGAGGTCCAAATACATTTCTCCATGGGTATTAACACCCATCACAGGGAGGATTTAAACAGACGAGTCTGGAGAAAACAGACACTATAACATCAGCTTGCCACTCCGGTTTTGTCTCTTACCATATTACTCAACATTGCATCAGAAAATGCATCTATCCCAAGAGAGATTCAAATATATATATTATATATGTGTGTGTGTGTGTGTGTGTTTCTCTCCCATGTAGCAGAGAGAAAAAAACAACAACAAAAATACAAAAATGCTCATTATACCAATAAAAATCCCTGTGGAATAAACTCAAGAGATTACAGACGTCTGCTGCCAAGTAGGAACATAGCTTTGTAAAACTTTGTGACTGAATTGTGGTTTTGTGACTACTGTGTGGTTTATCATAACAATTCATCACCTTTTTTTTTTTTTTTTTTTCTTTTTGGAGTCTTAATATTCTCATGCTGTCAAACTGAGGGGGTTTGTGCGAATGTTTGTCAGATAAGATAAACATTTCTCCAGAGGTCGGTCATGATCGAGCTATTGTATGAAAGAGCGTTTGACCTCTCCATGTTTACCCAGAATGCTATTGATCTTTTAAAGAATGAGAGGAGACTATTTACCTTCTACTTAGTCACTCTTGACTCATGTCTTCAAAAAGATAAACACAGTATATTTATTTATATATATTCATTCATTCCAGACTAATATATATATATATATATGTATAGTTTATGTTAATGAATGTATTCTGAAGTATTCACAAGTTCTGACGCCCACAGTTTCTTTTCCCATCATGCATCTGTAACAACCCAAACCCAGATGCCAAAACAAAAGAAAACTCTGTGGAAGAAGTCAAAAGTCAAACCATCTTCGAACAAGCTTAAAAAAAAGTCCTTTGTATTGCTCTCCCTGCCCAAAAATCCATGCACACACACACACACACACACAGTCCTGTGACGACACACACACACATCTTCCAGTTCTCAGTTTGACTATGGCCTCTTTAAACCTGATTAAAAGCAGAGAAGTCAGCTGAGCTGTACTTTCTGACTGTGGCCAAGAACCAGTGAAACCAGAACCAGCCTTCTTTCCGGGGTGCCTGAGTCGACTGCAGTTCCTGTGGCAGGTAACTGAGTGTGAGGCCCATACAGCGGTATGAGCAGAGGCCAAGCTCTCTCCTCCAACAGCGCACAGTGTGTGTGTGTGTGTGTGTGTGTGTGTGTTTTGGGTGGGGGTGGGTAACTGGTTTCATACGTGACAGAAGAAGTGTGTGCTAACCTCAGTGAAGTGACTGCCATGTGAGTAAGAGTCTTTTGTGA
Source organism: Chanos chanos (assembly GCF_902362185.1). Lineage (NCBI taxonomy): Eukaryota > Metazoa > Chordata > Actinopteri > Gonorynchiformes > Chanidae > Chanos > Chanos chanos. The sequence continues at coordinate 9,219,036 of NC_044506.1, read as the reverse complement.
TGGCAGGTATGATACTTCCAGGTTTTCTGGATTGAGACAAAATATATTCTCTCAAATCATAAAGGCATTTTCACATATAAGTGCTGCCCAAAATCTTCTCTCTATCCATCTAGACAGACAGACAGACAGATAGAAATAGGATAAAATATGGGCAGCACCTCTGGGTGAAAATGTCATTCTGTCTGCGTCTCACTCACACACACACACACACACACACACACACACACACACAGGGAGGTCGGAGCTGAGGAGGAATGTGTCATCTATAAATAATCTGGGCAGAGGACTGGTGTATCAGTGGAAAAGTGCTCAGCTAGGGCGTGGCACATCGCTGTGGCGACGGGCCCAGAAAAATCCGCTCCACTGCTAAGTCACTGGGAATTAAAAAGCTGCGTGAAGACAGGAGCCTCGGCCACAACACCACCCCAACCCCCCCCAAAAAAAGGATAATCAGCTCTCTTCCCCTCTATTCGCTTTGTGACAACAGCTTGAGGTCACTCCTTTACAACAGGACAAGTTAAAACCTCTAAACACTCAAAACAACTCTCCAGCCAAAGCTAAAACCGTCAATGTGAATCACCTCAGCGAGACCAACTCCTCTCCTGCAGTCTGAGCCAATCAGAACGCACGGGCAAGAGTCAGCAGGTTGCCATGACTTCTCTGTCACTCTAATGAAAGTATCTGACCAGGTTAATACAGGGGAAGGTGGGGGGTGCGGCCCTTTGGACCCATTTAACTCGACTGCCGCTCTTTAACCCACTTTAACCGGGTGAGTCTGAATTAACTGGCAATCTCACGTCCGGTCCTGAAGGGCCCTGGTCTTACTCCGCTTCTCATGACAACTTTGGCCTCAAAGTGACTGAAGAGTACACAAACACCTGTTTCTCAGGAAAAACAGGAAACCTCTAATTAAAAGGTAAAGGCCAGAGTCACCTGGATTTTAACATGACTGGACTCAGGGCAAACCTATAATAAACGTATTTGTCTGACAAAAAAAAAAAAAAGCTACTGATGCTTCCAAGCGTGCGACTGTTGGATCAGGAGAGAACAGAGTATATTCAAGCATTTTAATCTCCTCTCTGAAGAGTGATGTATGTCGGCAGTAAAAACACAAGCCAAAGTTATAAAAGTAAAATCCAGAGAAACCTGGGCCCTAAAATATCATCCAGAATCATACACAGGAGAATATACCCCTCTCTTGTTTTCTCTGGGGTTTGTGTTATCTTTTTTTATGATAACGGTGAAAACGAAAATTCAAAAATCCATTCAGTACATTGTTCCGTTGCCACAGTTGAACTTCAAAGCTACTGCAAGTGCTAATAAACACTTGCAGTTTGATGTTTGTGTTAGTCTTGCTGCAATTTCTATGTAACTGTTTCGAATGTACCGAGAATTCCCTGACTGTCTGGTGCTTCCGACAAAACACGGATAACGCGGAGATAGAGGTGGTATTCCGAGAGCAGCCGGAGAGATCTGGAACTGTGTCGTTTGTCTTTACTGAAAAATGTTTGCATTGGCACTTGCTCTACACTCACATCCAACAATTCCTGTGAGTGAAGTTCTAAGTAGCGGCTCTATCTGACTATCTGTTTGTGTGTGTGTGTGTGTGTGTGTGTGTGTTTAACTTCATGCTGATAGCACCTTCATAAATTTACCATAAAAACGCTGTGGCTATAGGACTTATCTTGGGGGTGCTGAGGACAGACAATGGCTTTCTGTTTGCTCAGTCATTGCACCGTGGTTCACCTCCCACGGACCGAGAGAGGTTGACAGAAACTGCTTTAACTTATTCCAAAAGACCATCCACCCCCTACTCCCACTCTGAACTCTGGAACTGGGTGAAAGGTAGGCCGGAGGGAAGCCTGGGGTCTAGAGTGGCAAACGCGTCTGCCCAGCAGGGGCCCCTTGATGGGTGAAGAGGCGCTGGTTCCTGATAGTGGTGGTGGGTGTAGGATGGAGAAACTGTAAGGGGGGGGGTATGGGGGTATATGCTTTACCTCTCAGACAGAGGAAGGTGAGGAAGTCTTCGGTTTTGGGTTTGCGTCTGGAGAGGTCCGTGATCTGCGACGCCGGCGTGGGCAGGGAGGGGTCCGTCACCTTTACTGGAGTGGTGTTGGGGGAGTTGGGCTGAGACTGGGCAAATTTCCTTTGTGCTTGCAGTCTGGGCCTGTGGAAAGACAAAAAAAAAAAAAAAAAAAAGACAACAGGAATTAAAACACATTTATATTCTCACACGCAGTAATCCCTTTACAGACACTGTCGGGAAACAGTTTTGGGAGCTCGAATGACAACGCCCGAGGTCGTAAGACTCCTCACGCGGATTTTCGTATCGATAAAAACCTCGACTCGGGCCTCTCGGCGAGGGCATGACTGATTCGGTCGATCCGGATCATTCTCTCAGAGGCTTTGGCTGGCCCTGCCTCTTGTTACGTCGAGCCCGTTCTGTCTTAATTGTTATCACAACAGTTCTTTTTGACTGAAATGACTGGCGGAAGCAAAAAAAAACCAGCCTGACGATAACGCGCGGAGCCTTTGGGTTTCCTCGCCCGCGAGACCCCGAGCAGCACCTGTCAGCTGCCGTCCGCCTCGTAATTGGCGACTTTTGATTCATGTCGAGGCTCTGAAATGTAATTATATTCTCCATTAGACACTGCCAAGACCTCTGCCGCAGCTGACAACAGATAAAAAGTACAAAGGAGGCGTCAAATTGCCGACAGACTTTCAAGGCCAGTTCTCTTTCCTCCCCTCATTCTCTCTCTGTCTCTCTCTACCACTCTCCCTCCCTCCTTCTCTCTCTCTCTCTATGGGCTCTTTTTCTTTTCAGATTTCTCTCTTTCTCGCTCTCCCATCGATGTGATTCGCTTTTTAGATTGATTCCACGGGGGCTGTCTGCCTGACAGCATGGAATACTAAAAACAGAGTTGTACTGAGGAGGACCAGAGCTGGACCTCAGTGCCACCATGTCTCAATCTCCCTCACAACACACACACACACACACACACGCATACACACACACACACACACACACACACGCGCGCATACACACGCACACACGCACACACACGCGCACACACACACACACACACGCACACGTATACAGAGGTGGTAGGATCGTCACACCGTTTCATTTCAGACTCATTTCATCATTCAAGTCAAACTCGATTCCCCCTGTCTTACCCGCATGTTTTACAACAAACAGATTCAGTTAAGAAGAAAAAAAAGAAAAGAAAAAAAGGACAAAACCCATCATCCCTCCTGCACGTACGAATCTCACATTCAATCAGACGCCTGTTACAGACATTTCCCAGCAATCACAAAGCGTTTGACAACGCCCGCCGTGGCATCGCTAATCAATTCTCCCCTCACAAGTGTTGTTTTTCGCCGGCTGGGCCAGATTCTCCCTGGCGATATTTTTATTTTTTTTTCTCTCTCTGTACGCGACTCTCTATCTATCTGAGGGCACGCCGCGCGTACCGTATCAGCCGCCGATTTCTCCTATTACAGCAAACAAGTATGAAATGATGGTACGGCGCGGAGCAGAACGGAGGAGAGCCACTTTCCACCCCTCGCAGAAGGCCTTGACTCTGAGAACTCTAATTACGCTTCAATAACAAACGTGAAGGACACCAAATCTCCTCAATTTGATCCTGCTAAGACACCTCAACCAAAGGAATATGCTTTTTTTTTTTTTTTTCCCCCTCCCTTTTTCTTTCTTTTTTCTGAAGAGGATGCGGTCGAGGGTGGCGCGTCGGGTTGGGTGGCAAACACAGAGATGGAGAGAATCGCAAAGCAGAGCACAGAGAGAGAGAGAGACAGAGGGAGAGAGAGACAGAGGGAGAGAGACAGAGGGAGAGAGACAGAGGGAGAGAGACAGAGGGAGAGAGACAGAGAGAGAGAGAGAGAGAGAGGGAGAGAGAGACAGAGGGAGAGAGGCCATTGAGCGCATTGAAAAGACGCATGGTTTATCCATCTGCACGGGCCGTAAACAGACTGTTTTAAAATAATGTCATTTCAATATAAATCACCACCGCGTCGATAAGCCCGATTGCAGCTGGAGTCTAGTCGCGACCCAGCCATTCGAGGAATAATGTCACTGTCAAAAACGCAGTTGTGTGGGTCAATCTAGGCCAAGATTTAACAAGCTATCAGGGTTACGAGAAGAATATTTTTTCCCCCTTGCTTTGTAAATATAACGTCCATGGCTGTGCAAATGCAGGCTGTTCACTAATGTTTTTAAGCCAGGTCTATGAAATGGAGGAGAGCAATAAAGGCAGGCTCAGCATGGAGACTGGTACATCACACCTGGCCAGACGGGCGGATGTGTTTTCACTGCCAGGGGACATAAACGCTCAGTGCTGCCACACAAAGAGACAGATCCATTTCTCTCCCCCCCCCCCCCCTCGCCGATGTGTCCTAGGCGCTTTCTTTGTGCCAGACCGTAAAAATCTGAGCCCCCCTACACCCACCCACCCCCCGGATCAAGACACCCGCCCGCCTGCCCGCCCGCCCGGACGTCAGGCGGCCACGGTCGGCCGAGGGGGAGCTGGCAGACGGCAGGCAAGCTTGGGCAGAAGGGGGCAGAGGGTGAGGGTGTTGTCAACGCGGGGACCGGTGGTGAGGATTAGACCGAACCCAAGGAATTCGTTCCGCTGGCCTCATCTCTCTCCTCCAGGGAAAGTCAGACAACAGAGAACTGAAACCAGAGACAAGGCAGGACCAGAAGACTGTGTTTCCGCCATAATAAAAGAATACTTCACGTGCTGTTCATACCGAGAGTGAGAGAGAGAGAGTGACTGAGAGAGAGATAAAGAGAGAGAGACAGAGTGAGAGAGTGTGAGACAAAGAGACTTCATGCAGAGCAGCTGTGAAGTGACTCTGTCATGACCTGACTGCAGAGACAAATCCGTGAACTCTGGTCTGCTGACAAACAGAACAATGTACAAGTATGTTACAGATACAAACACACACACACACAAGCACATGCACACACACGCGCACACACACACACAACTACACTTTTTACAGCGACGACAATTAATCAAGCATTCCCCCACGGCATTCATTCTTATGAGATTACACATAAATGAAATGCAGTCTTGGAAACAGATAAGGAGACTTATAGACGTCTAATCATATGACTTCAAGTTTTTTTTTTTGCCAAGATAGACCTAAACAAAAACGTCTTGACTGGCAAAAAAGACATGTGACAACCCCTCCAAAATAACACACCCATTCAACCAAAACTTTTTTCATTTCTAGCACGTCACGACGGAGGTTTCATTTAGTACAAATTAGTCACAGTTGCAGAAAACAGAAGTGAAAAGAGAGAAAAAAAACCAAAAAAAAACGACGAGGGTTGTGAATGAGGACTTTTATGAGTTTCGTCTTCACACTGTTTTAATTAGCGGACGTGTCTTTTTGAGGAGATGAATGAATTCTTTCTAAAGCGTCCAAACGGTTTAATAAAGACGGAGTTAAGTTGCCTTCGAGGCTGCTAAGAGGAGAGATTGGCCCAGTAAAGAGCTGGACCCAGTCACGGTTCAAAGCCTGTCTAGACTAGACAAGGCCCCAGTGACTGACTGCTTTGACGACTCTGCTCATCTTTGCTGTTAGCCATTAACGGGGGATAATAGCCCATTCTGCGGTGCCCACTGGCAAAAACTAGATACTCCCTCTGCTCGGACCACGGGGGAGTATTCAGGGTCAACCAACATGTCATGCCAATAGGGGAAGAAAAAAAAAAAAAAAAAAGAAAGGATCCTGTAGCATATATGCGATATTGGGCACGTGGTTTTAGCCCAGCCTCAGTGTTTTTTGGGTAAGAAAACCGTCACTGGCCGTGTCGGAGTTGTATGGGGGCAGTAAACAAATGGGAGAAAAGCCAAACATGATGACGACGACACAAAAAACGTCCACGTAACCCGAGCTTCCCTGCGCGAGAGAGACGAGAGACGCCCCAGCGCTCAACACACATTCTTTTCAACGCTTTGTCACTTTGCTTATTTTGAAAAATGAACAGCCGGGGACAATCTGCGATGACACTGATATATTCACCCCCCCCCTCCCCCACCACCGCACCCCCACCCTCCATATGTTGAGAGTCCGAAATGTGATCCTCGCCATGGGCCGCTGCTTATTTACTTATAGATTCTCTCGAACGTAGGTGCTAACTGGGCCATGACCGTAAAAGCACTGGATACCTCTGACTCTAATAGCTTTTCAAACACACACGCGCGCACGCGCGCGCACACAAGAGGAGTTCACGGATACTCTCTGAATTCGTGGTTTCTTCTGGTCCTGTATTTTAGGCACCAGAGAAAAAAGCTTAAAGCTGCGCTGCCCCCGTGTTCCCTATTCAACTGGGTACAATGGGGGATTCCTTTCCATTTGCCATAAATTATAGCATAAAAAGAGGGCCCCCTCTCTCTCTCCCTCTTCCACTCTCTCTCTCTCTCTCTCTCTGACCACATCCTCCTCTTCCTCTCTTGTCTCCTCTCCGCCGCGGTGAAGAAGGGCGTGTGGGTAAATTGGGATTGGCTGATGAGGCCGGCCCAGGTTTCTTCTGTTCCATAAGCGCCAGTCACTTGCCGTCCCACAATGCAACACAATAGCCCCGCAGAGCTTCCTGCTTCGGCGTGCTCCTTAATGGGGCAGATATGGGCGCTTTCACAATGCCAGCCTTTTGAATGAGAGGCAAGGCACATACATTATTCACTACTGATAAAAACCACAATAGACTGAGATCATCCGGGGGGTTGGGGGGGGGGTGTAGAAGGAGATCCCGTTACCATGGCGCACCACCCAGGCCGAACGGCACCGCTGCCAAACGCAAGCAAACCACGACGGCCTCATTTGCATGTGGCAAATACCAAATCAGAGAGACATATTAAAAAAAAAAAAAGGCAACTACACTCTCTGAGGCGAGTTTAAAAGAACTACAAAAATGAATAACACGGAATATAAATAGGAAAGACCAGTAAGATAAGTATATAGTTACTATGTTCGCCCCCACCCCCTTCTCTCTGTCTCTCTCTCTCTAGTGCCTGTGAGATTGTACACCTTAATGGTGTGGGTGAGAGCAGAGGTCAAAATGGAGAGTAGGGTACTCTACAACCCATCCCAGCTGGCTACAAAAAAAAAGGAGAGAGAGAAAGAAAGAGAGAGAGAGAGAGAGAGAGAGAGAACACCTGCGAAGGAGGCACAGAAGGAGGGATTACTGCAGGATGTCCTCATTCATCCGGGCCTAATCCACACGCCAGGCCCCTTCAAAGCCCCACTCAGCTCTGATGTTACATGTGGAGCTGCTCTGTGTCATTGATTAGCTTTCAGATGAAGGGCTTGGAGAGAAGGAGCACTCCTACTGCCCGGCCGGAAAGGGAAAAGAAACACGGCCCCAATTCCTGGGACCAGAACGAAGGGTAGGAGTGGATGTGGGTTAGGGGTGTGGAAGAGAAGAGAAAGTGAAAAAAAAAAAAAAGGAGGGGTGGGGGGGGGGCTTTGGTAACCTTCATGTTACCTTGCTTTACAAGCAACAGCTGCTGTGAGATACAGAGAAAAGGGGGATAAAAGTTCACTGTATGTGCTGGCATGCAGCTGGAGACACACACCTATCCCTGTGGAATGAACACACACACACACACACACATTTAGACAATGATGAAGAGGGTTGAGCGTAGCTTTCACAGTACTGCCAAGTCAGGCTAAGTTTATGTCGGACATTCGGTTTATCTGGGATTTCTTTACAGGCAACATATGGTAATGTTTAGCTATTTTCAGCTTTCAAAGACATGATATCACTGTTATCTCACCATACAGACAACCCCTCCTTTGTCCTGTGGGTAAAGTTGAAGAGTCTAAAGTTTCGGCGAACCAAAAATAACACTCAGATAGCAGGGATTTTAGTTCACCAGGTCAGGAACATTTGACCTCACTTAAGGAGCGCTCAACGTTCACTCCATTAGACCCGGAGGGGACCAGGTCTTCCTGAGTCAGCCTCCCCGAGCGTTTAAAGCCAAACCAGTGTCGGACAGCCCACGTTCCGCGGTCGTTCCGCGTCCGGTGTGAAATAGACGGTAACAGGAACGTGAATTTCGCTGCGGAACCATGATCTCAGAGCACATGTATAAATAAACACGCGCTCGGCGAGTTCCGCTGGGTGTCTGAATCAGAGCGCGCGGTTTAAGCTTTCCTGCCTCACCTCATTTAGGAGGCCAGTTAAAGATGGTCGTGTGCTAAGGCACAGAGAGTAGTTTTCTAGATGGACGTGGGGAGGGCGGGGGGGGTGTCGTTGTCCTTCTGCAACCCAAAGCGTGACGGCGCCAGGGGTAAACATCATGCAACTGTGACCCCCCCCCCCCCCAAACTCTGGACCCTATGTCTGCTCCACCCCCCACCCCGCACACACACACACACACACACCCAGCTGCATCAAAGCATTCCAGAGCAGTTAGGATCTCCCATAATCACAGCAGCAGATCCTAAATTTCTCTGGATCTGACCAAAGGAGGAGGGGAGGGAACTGCCCAGGGAGGGGAAGATAGATGGACAGATAGATGGATGGATGGGTGGTTGGTCGGACGGATAGATGGATGGATGGGGCAACGGAGAGGGCAGGCACTGACAGACCCAGGGGCATTTAAAGGTCTGGGGGGGGGGGGGGGTGTTAGAATGGTTTTTTTTGTTGTTTTTGCTTTTTTTTACACATAACGGCATCCAAACATTCAGTGTGTTGAAAGAAGGGAGTGACCACTAAACAAGACAGTGTTTCTTTCAACACTTCTTTTTTTTTTTCATTCTCTTCTTTTGTTGCAGCTGTTGCAGTAACATTTCCATAAAGACACTCTTCAGAGATGACAGCAAAGAGAGAAGGCGAAACCCGGAAAACGGGAAAAGTCATTCCGACGATAAAACCTTGTCTAAAACGTGCCGTAACAGAATACCCCTTGGAAGCACGATCCGGACCTTGGCGATTTGCCACGAAGGCGTCTAACGTTATCTTTCAACGCTCTCGTACATAACGCCGTGTGACAAGGGCAAAACATCAATATTGCCTGTTGATATGAAGGATAAATATCCACTTACGCAGAAAGGATGCTTCACACACACTCAGCGTATCCATTCTGTTTGCACACAGTACACATCTTCTCAATTGGATTTGTCATTTAATGCTAAACGAGAGCGTCTGAAGCAGACACTTCATTTCCAATAAAAAAAAATTTACTTTCATGTTGTTTATTCACATCAGTTCAGTCAACAGTATGACAGCTCTGTATCTCTCTCTCCCTCACCTGGTCTGGGTGTACTGGCACCCATCCATACGTGAACGATGATATTAGGATGCATCTAACATTTCACAGTTAAGTCAACCTGTATTATTAACCATATAATTTATGGCCCACATACAGAACATTCCATTCCCAGTTTGACTAATTTCTGTTTTTTGACTTCAGTAGGTTTTCAGCATTTCCCATGCTAATTAAATCATTTCCCACCCAAAATAATAATCATTACTTTATTTATGTTTATTTAACTACGGAGCTATTGTATAAAGTGGCACCTCTCATTCAGTCTTAGATGCTAAAATCACTTTAACCAATTCGCAAAGTGGTAAACAGTAACGGTTCTGAAACCGAGACCGAACCCGCTGCCTCCGCTGCAGATGGAGCCTGTTGAGCTCTTATTACGTTACTAATGTAACAAAACTCTTTTTCTCATTTCGCAATTAAACACTATAACACATGTAAACAACAAAATTATTATTCTATTTAAAAGTTTAGGCAGTATATATTGTGTTAGGGATGTAACGGTACACGTATGTGGTACAGGACGTCTGGTTAGGTGCACGTTGTGATCCGAGCGAATATAGTCTAGCTTTAACCATGCACGCTAAGTGCATAACTTTTTTTTAAGCTCCGATGGTCAGTCGACCGAAACGTTAGTGAATAAAGTGATACTTCACAAGCTACAGCGTGCCCTCTCTTCTACATTTCTGTATACAGAACTAAAATGAAAAACTAAGTTTCATCTCCCATTCCATAACGGAGCCGTAACTGAATTTGCATGGGCTATGTCAACGATGCAGCTTCTTAAGTATGGCTACCGCAAAGCCAGAGCTTGAAGACCCTCCTGTATCCTTCAGGCCTCCTGTTTGGGAACATTTCGGGTTTCCAGTGAACTACAGTAGCAATGGGCAAAGATACAAGTGGATAAGATACGGGCAGCGTGCCGGCACTGTTCAACTGAAATCAGGTATGTCGCTGGCAGTACGTCGCGCATGATTACTCATTTGAGACGGTATCATCCAAATGTGAATATCACCGGTACAAGGAAAAAACAGAGTGCAAACTGGAAATTATGGCCAGTTTGCCACTGTTTACAAGTTTGTACAAGTTCATAAGTTTACAAGTAAATTCATAATAAATTAAAAGAAATTTCATGCTTTGCATGTCTTTTTTCACTGTACCGAAACCGTATCGAACCGTGACTTCAAAACCGAGGTCCGTATCGAACCGTGACTTTTGCGTGCCGTTACACCCCCAATAAACAGGTACACAAACAATCCCAAACAAGTTGCTCTGGTCCTGTTTGCCTGATAAAAGGCGGGGCCGGCGCGCGCGGCGGGGCGGAGGGGATCGGCGGGTTAGGAGCGGCTGTTCCGACCGGGCTGCGGAGTGGGGATGAGAGGGAAGCAGGTTAAAGGGACGGTTCTCCATGCATCGTTAATGGAGGCCCTTTCTCTCCTGCGCTAAAGCTAAACAGCTCCAGATGGGCCACATGTTCCTGATAAACTCTCCCAGCAGCCTTTGCCAGTGCTGAGCAGCTGGCGCGGAGCGCGGAGTGTGCAGCCAGCAGCACATGTGCCGGTCCTCCCGAAAAAAACAGCCAGGAGAATCCAGAGAGAGAGTGAGGGAGGGAGGGAGGGAGGGAGGGAAGGAGGAGACCGGGGGTGGGGGGATGGGAGGGGGGCAGTGGGATGTTCTCCACCCGATACATGAGGTCAATTCTGCTGGTCATTAAAAATTGTCCTAAACACAACATGATTTAATGGTCTTTTAAAATAAACAAACATTACAACTGTTGCTAAATTTTTTGTTTAAAACAAAAAAAAAATTTTAAAAAAATAAAAAGCTGCCTGAGGGGGAAAAGCAGGAACACAGCTGATGTTGAGAAATCGGCTTGCTTCTTTTTTTTTTTCGACGGACGGTCAAAAAAAAAAATGGTTATTTCGAACAAACCTAACAAAGCAGCCGGCAGAGGCAGTAAAAATTCAACGAGGTCGACTCTTACGGCACCCCGAAGAGTAAAAATCGGTATGTGTTTTTAACAGAGAGAAGAATTTAAATGGCCAAAGTTCCCCTGCCAACAGCTCAAACGGTGCCAAGCATAAGACAAAAGAACTGGCGCTAAATTCTTGGGCTGAATCTTCGTGGTCAGTTAATGTAATCCCTCTCTCTCTCTCTTCTCTCCAACCATCCTTTCATCATGCTGAAATGGAAGACCATGTACAGATAGATGGCGTGGTGAAGACAAGCTAGGCACGTCATTTGCCTGCGACAATGTCCCCCCCGCCCCATGGAACTCAGAATGATTGAGGCTGATTTTAGCGTTGGTTCCCTTGGGACCCTCCACTCTGGGATTTAAGTGTAAAGGTAAACACACACACACACACACACACACTCTTTGTCTAATGTGTTTATTGCTTTTCTGTCTGCCTGTATCCATCTTGGCTAGGAGAGCCAGGAGGGAAGGGCCTTGAATTGACCTGCTCTTGTGACCTCTTGACCCCACACCCCTTACGAACCCTCCACCCTCCCTCTGTGCTTATCAGGTCATCAGTTAGGTGGACACATATACTGAAGGTCAAAGGGGCCAAAAGAAACAAATAAAAATAAATGAACTCCTGGACTCAGTGACAATGCCTCCATTCATCCATACAACAGATTCTCAATCAGACTCCGACGACGGAGCGTTCTTACTATAAAAATAAATTTAGTTACCACGAGGAATTCCATTCTTAACTCTTTCAAGCACCTTCACAGATAGAGAGAGAGAGAGAGAGAGAGATTCTGTGCATTCCTTATGCATGA
>NC_044506.1:9191950-9204450 GCF_902362185.1 Chanos chanos | reverse complement strand
ACACACTTACTTCAGCCATGGCAATATATCATGGTATCACAGTCATTAATTATCTTATTTTATGCCACATGGCCAGAAATTGACCCTCTGAAAACCCTGTCTGTATTTGTTAAACGGGGAACTAGCCTTTTAAAACTGATAATGGACATGGATGCAATAACCTTGACTCCAGAGAGCAAACACAGCGGTGAGAAGCCAACAAAGAGACAGGCATTCCTGTCCAGTGACTCAGCTCCGCGTAGGAGCCAGAGTGTCCTACCTGAGTCTGTCGTTCTCACGCTACGCCTAAAGAAAAAAAAAAAAAAAACACCCACCATTCTACACACTTGACTCACTACCCCCCGCTCACAATGAGCAATCCCCTTTAATTACACGGTTCAGTGTCAAAAGTCGTATCCAAGAGCCCCTCGTACGAGTTCGAGTATGAGTGATAGCACGACGCAAAGCGCTAGTCGTGACGCCGGACGACTCTGAGCGCATTGCTAATGCTACCCTCACCGCGTAAGAACAGTGAATTCTGCCGCAGGGAGTTTTACGATAGATGGGGGAGTCTGCTGTTTGAACTGGGGGAAAAAAAAAAAAACATTTGGCAGAACCTAGAGGCTAAGAAAAGATGCAGTGAGTGAGAGAGTTAGTCAACAAGAGAGAGAGAAAGACAAAGATAGAGTGAAAGAGAGAGAGAAAGAAAGAGAGTTTGTGTTTGCGTGGCATTATCCAAACAAGAAGCAATCTGGCACGGGCTACGATGCCGATGTAAACCAACACGACAATGATCCGAGGCTGAATGTGAGACGGGGATTTTAGGCAAATAAACAAACAAACAAACACACACACACACACACTACCCGAAAAAAAGGACTACCCCACTCAGCAGTATTCTAACTCCAGTCACCTTAAATGAATTAATTTGTGTTCGCTCTCTCTCGGTTACCCGTATATTTGTGCTTTGAGGGGATTTTCTCTGGTTTGGCAGAGGCTAGCGGTACGCGAACTCTCTTGGTCTCGCAGGCCTGGGAAGACAAATAACACGCTGCTCCCAAACACCTCCATGACTATCTCCCCCGACCAGAAAAAAAAAACAAAAAACCTGACAGCCGGCCCTAGCACCTGTGCTTGCCTCTCCTCCTCCTCCTCTTCCTCTCTCTCCCTCCTTTCTTATTATTTTTTTTTTTCTTCTGACAAGGCCAGGTGTGATGAACACTGGCACCTTCTCAATCAGCGTCCTTGTTGCCGTCTTACATGGGCAGCAGATGCGAGAAGCCAAAGTCGTCTGGAAGACACACAAACGCAGGTCTGCGCGCGCGCGCACACACACACACACACACACACACACACACACACACACACACACACACGCGCGCGCGCGCGCGCGTTGAGCGAGGAGAGGGCCAAGCGTTAGGGGAGCAGGCCGCTCATTAAGCGAAAGCCCGTAAGGAGTTGTGTAATGAAAAACAGGGAAAGCACTCCAGAGTGAACAGAGGCCTCTTGTTGACAGTGTCTGTCTCTCTTTTCCCTTTTCTGGCTCTTTGTGCTTATTTAAATCCCTGCTCTGGCCACGTCTCTCTCTCTCTCTCTCTCGCTCTCTCTCTCGCTCGGTCAGAGCGGGTGTTTTTAATGATGGTGACTACAGGGCGCTCTCTGATTAGAGATTACAGTGGGGTATTAAATGACAGGTAGATTAAGGGCAGGTGTTGCACGCTGAGTTCTGCCCACACGCACATTTCACACACACACACACACACACACTCTCACACAAACATACAGGCACCACCTTTACACTTACTCACTCACTCTTTTCTCCCTCTCTCTGACACACATACATACATATAAACACATACACACACACACATACACACAAACATACACACGCACCCAGAGCATCTCTCTGAAATTGGAAGAATGGCTTCTTCAAGAGAGGGCTGAACTGGACATCTGCTGTGGGCTGGCTGTTGTGTGCTTTGGGCTGGGCTTTGATTTAGTGTGTCTGTGTGTGTGTGTGTGTGTGTGCGCGCGTGTGTGTGTGTATGTGCATGTGTGTGTGTGTGTGTGTTACAGGCTGTTTTGTTCCCAATGCACCCGGTGTGCTATTGATGCAGCTCTTCAGAGAAAAAGCATAGCCACTTCAGTGGGCCTGTGCAAACTGTGTGTGTGTGTGTGTGTGTGGTTGGAAGGGAGGGGGGTATGGCACATCATTAAAGTTTTGCTATTAAAGTGGGCAAAGGATGAATGGATTCTTCATAATGCTAATTTTGCTCCATCTATGGGACCTCTTTATAAGCACAAGCCAGTGTCTATGGAACTGTCGAAAAATAGAGGATCAAAGTGTAACTCCTGTGTCTAAGTTTATGGCACACTGTATTTTAATACTGAGACCAGACACAGTCAGAAGGTTCTAGAAAGAGTTTTTCTTTGATGTATGTCTGTGTGAAAAGTACCTTTCAGTCTTCGCAGTATTTGGGGGTGGGGGTTGTCTTTCACTAAACAACAGAGGGTCTTTTACTAAACAGGACAAATGCAGTCAGACCTCTTAAAAGTACAGAAGTTTCCATATTAGTCTGATGGGTGTAAGAATTTATTGAAGAAAGTCTTCGGATAAAATACGTACCTCTAATAGCATTCTCTTAAATGGAGTTCACTCAGAATGGATATCATTTTAAACATTTAAGCATTTCCATTTTGTATGTTCAGTCACCAAATTCCCATTCTCCCCGCTTCTGTAAGAGAGTATTTATTTGCTCTGAGGATGAAGCTGTCCATTTTCTAAATGGGGAGGAAAAAAAACTATTCATTCTCCCTCTGAAAAAATTTGGCCACCTATATTAAAACAATACATTAAATTATCTGTTGTCGATGGTACAGCTTTCAAAGTATAAAGTGCAGTAGTCTTTCTCAGACAGAATACTAATAACAATTTTTCTTTTAGTGTCATCTTCCTTGGATGCCAGAGATACTACAGGTGCGACACTCGACAGTTTGTTCAGGTCTCTGCAGAAACAAGTGACCTTGCAATGTTTCCTGGGTAATCGTCTAGCAGATAGCAAGCTAGCTGCCCACGTCAACAGAGAGGGGAGAAACACGAAGGGATAAACAGAGGAAAAAGAGCAATGAACAAGTGAGCACTACGTCCCCCATCCCGCCCCCCGAGGAGTGGTTCTCCCCATGAACAGATTACAGGTAGTGGAGCTATGCATGTGTGTGTGTGTGTGTGTGTGCGCGCGCGTGTGTGTGTGTGAGCTTTTGAGACCACTGCGCGTGTGCATAAATGCGCATGTGCGTGTGTCCAGATACAAAGCTGACGCCCCGTGCGTGGTGGTCAGCGCCGGTTTACAGTGGTCAGTCTATGTGGGCCTTTGATTGATGGAGGCCCTCACATATTGGACCTTCCGCTCATTCCAGTTCCCCGTTACTGCTCTGCCTGTTTCGCTCGTAAGCAGAACAAACAACACATTTATCCAGCGGGGAGAGGGAGAGAGAGAGAGAGAGAGAGAGAGAGAGACTTCTCTCCTTCAGGCTTGGGCTACCCAGGTTGCCTGGCCGTGTCTCTTAGCCTCTCAGTGCTGAGGGCAAGCTTTAATAAACAGCAGAGCCAGAGGGCTAAAGCTGCATCCAGCTCCAATCACTCTCCATTCAGACTTTAAGCTCCAGGTTATGATTCAAGGCTCAATCAAAAGGCTGCACGGTGGTGCATGCTTTTTTTTTTTTTTTTTTTTTTTTTTCCCCCTCAGGGCCCCTTTGATAAGTTTGAAATTTTTCTGCTGTTAAACTCCCCATGCATACCACACAAATCACAAACTCGCAATCCAACCGAGCCCAGAGCTCAACTACCCCGACCGTGGAGGACAAAAAGAAAAACCCACTGAGAACATTACTTTCATATGTTGAACGAGAAGAACACAATTTTTTTTTTTTTTTGTGCAATTTGACTGAACAGACCTCCAAGATTTTGTGTTTTTCGTACTTCGTCTTTCGAGTTGAAGAACGTTTGGACCTAAAGCAAAAAAATTTTTTTACATTTTCTGCCCTCCTCGGTGCTTTCCTAATTCCCACAATTTCATAATTATTACTCTCTCCCAGAAATTACGCGGTAAATAGTTCATTATACTTTCTTCTTTCACGTATTAACTTTTTCACCCTTCTCAAATATTAATTGAAAATGTTAATCTTGTTTTCTAGGAACTAATTAAAAAAAAAAGAATCCAACTAACACAGCAATAGCGTTTTTAAAAGAAGACGGTCCAGTGCTCGTCATAAAACTTTCGACTGATTTTAAATGAAAATCGTATTTAGCTTTCATTGTTAATCCTGTCATGTTTGATTTTCCTGCTAATTGGTTTCAGAAAAAAAAAACGTATTCCTGATTACGACAGCCAGGCGTCTCTGGTTGAATTACTGAGAGATTGTCTGTTTGATATTGGGGCAGTCTGGCTTTTCTACATTAGCTTTGGCTTAGAGTCCATCTTTCCACATTACCTCTCTCTCTCTCTCTCTCTCTCTCTCTCTCAATCTGCAGCCTTTCAGTCTCAGTGGGGGGGGGGGGGAGTAATTAGTTAAATAAACAAGTATGTATGAAAACATCTAATGAATACATCAGTAAATGAAATATCACCTGCAGAATGCCAAAATGTCTCACAATAAGCATGCTATTTGTTGTTGTTCCAAAATTTAGAAAAAAAAAAACCCTCAACCACCTCAGCCTGGCACTTTCTTTCTCACTTTCTAGATCTTTCCATCAGTGTCAAAATAAGCCACCCACAACTCAGAGCGATAAACCTAAAAGCAGGTCTGGGGTGGCAGAACCAGCACTGTGTGTTTCTGTTCTGTTCTGTTCTCTCATTCATTTCAGTGGTGCGTTATAGAGAAACAAAGGGGGGGGGGGCTTCATGCTGGTGAGCGGGTACAGGACAGCTTCACTCCTTTCATCGACGGACTCACCTCTTTTTGACAGGGCCGTCTTCTGAGTACTCACTGCTCCCGTCTGTGCTCTGGGCCCGAGAGCCCTCCTCTTTGTGACCTCCTTTAGACCCTGAGCCATTCAACTGGCCGTTTGAAAGGGAACCTGCAGAGAGAAAGACTTTTTTTAATCAATTGATTTTTTTTTTTAAATAAACATCTTAATAAACTATGTGCCTATTCTATATGAGAGAGAGCAAGAGGGAGGGAGAGAGAGAGGGTTAGGGAGGGAGGCAGGGAGAGGGAGAGGGAGAGAGAGAAAGAGAGAGAGAGTGAGAGAGAGAGAAAGAAAGGACAGGGGCTTTTAGTGGGCTGGTTGTGAAGCCTGTTTTAAAGTGCCATACTGGCAGATGTAAACACACTCACACACAGACACAGACAAAGACACAAACACACACACACACACAACTGAATAATAGGCACAATTATAATCACACAACTAAACATTCAAAGACCCCTTGTTTCCACAGCAATTCCATGTGAGCAAGTTAAAAAAAAAAAAAAAAACCCAAACTGCTGACGTAATACAGGCCACACTGAAGTAACCATCAAAGTCAGAGACTCAAAAGAGATTTCACAATGCTCATCCCAGCAAAAGCAAACAAACAACAACAACAACAACAACATTCATTTGACAAAGAATAAATCAAACAACCAAGTGCCAAAAAGGAGATAATGCAGTTAAGGCTTAAGTGTTGAAACAACACAGGCGATGCACAGAATTAAACAGGCAAACAAACGCGGAACCATCAGACGAGAGACTCAGGCTTTTTTTTTTTTTTTTTGTTCTTGTCCGGGCGGCGTCGGTTTGAAAACACATGACGCGGGCCGACCGCGTTGCCAGAGGCTGAATCAGAAACCTTAACCGTGCCCTCTGGCAGCCTATGAGGGAGACTCATAACTTCTGCTATAATCTTCACCCTGAACTATTGGCAAGATTGCAAGTGTAAGGCAAAAAAAAATAAATAAATAAAAATAAAAATAAAAAAAAAAGAGGTAGGGTGAAGCGAAGCGATAATAAACGGTAGCTTTTGTTGGGATAAGTGGCAGTGTGGATTGAAAACCTGTTCAGTGAAAAGAAAATAAAAGAGGGGGAAAAAAGAAAAGAAGAAGAAAAAAAACAAGCCCAGGCAACCAGCTGTTTGGGGAAAGGAAAGGGAAAGAGATAGAAAAACCGCAGTGTGTCATGGTGACACTTCACACGCACGCTGCGGTAGGTTTACCCGCCTCTCTCGCTCTCTCTCTCACACACACACACACACACACACACCTACAGATACAGAGACAGACAGATGTAAATACACAGAGGCACAAATGCTGATTAACATACACACACACACACACAAGTTCGGGTCTGTCGTCTCTCACGTCAATGTGGTCTACCCCAAATGGGCCCTGACATTTGATCAACTTATAAGCTCAACGTCTGGGGGGAGACACATTCACCTCCTCATACACAAAACCAGAGAGAGAGAGAGAGAGAGAGAGAGAGAGAGAGAGAGAGAGAGAGAGAGAGAGAGAGAGAGAGAGACAGAGAGAGAACCTCTCTAAACAACATTCTGAAAATTTACAGCATGCTTTAAAAGTAATCCCAACAAAACGAAGGTTTAAGTCTTTCTATGATATAACAATAGTAATTGTAAGGCCTGCACATTCAAAGACTAATGCTACAGCATAACCAAAAACTTCTAAGACTTTGTTTGAGAAACTACAGCTGGCCTTCAAAAGAGTATGCTGGAGGAAAAAGAAGAAAAAAAGGCCATTAAATTTCTTTCCAAAATATACATAAGACACGATAAAACGATGAGTTATTCTACAGACCACCGCAGCTGGGTTTCAAAGCAATGAGCAAACTAGCCACGAGAGACGTACTCTCCGGGGACAAAACATTGTATTTGAGGACGCAAAAAAAAAGCAGAACTATTAAAATCAAAACAGCCACTACGGGGGGAAAAAAAAAAAGAAAACAAAAACAACACCCATGTCCTACATTTAAAAACGAACCGCATTTGTGAAAAAGCAAAAAGAAGGAAGTCTCGGAGTACGATAAACCATACAACCAATCGCTTTTTCCCCCTTTTAAATCAGCTGCGTGCGCCAGAGATGGAAACGCAAGGCCTGTAGATATCCGACACTCACACGCTAAAAGAAGCGCTCTCTTTCTCTCTCTAATTCCCTTTTCCATGTTTTACATACTGTATGTTGGTTTCGCTTGAGTAAATGTGTGAGAGTCTAGCAGACTGTCAAAGTCAAACTTCCTCGCTAGAACTCTCCAAGGCTCCGTTTTGTCTGTTAGCTGTCTTTTAGCAGCCGCTAACAAGATTTATGTGTGTTAAACTAAGCCAGTCGCTTCAGTCTCCTCTCGTCCCGTCTCCCAGGGGTAGTGGAGGATGCAGGAGGAGTTACTACTGCAAGCCGTGATGTGTAACCTATTAGTTTAGGGCGGATAATAAGTGGTAGGGTAACACTGGGGTAATAAGGGGGAACAGTAACATCGACAGAACGAACGGCGGTCCTCGGGGCTTCGACAACCCTCACAAAACACACACACATCCAGAGTAATCGTCGTCATCATGGTCTAGTGATGGAATGGACACTGGCCAGCCTTCCACCATTGTAAGTCCCTAACTTATTAGGTCCACTTCCTGTGGCCTTTAAACTTAAGACAGCTGGAATTAGGGGGAAAAAACCCCACCGTGGGACAGGAACACAACTGTGAGTGCGGTAAAGCCAGACGTGTGTTGGTACATAAACATATTGCGCTTTACAGTTTCCTCTCTTACACAATGCTTTCAGAGTAATTCTCAAAATAGAAATGCACAGAAATGGGAAGTCTGGCAGAGTGGGTAAGACGATTCCAAAGTTACAACAAAAGCTGACTAGTTGTATTATTATTATTATTGTTATTGTTATTATTATTATTATTATTATTATTATTATTATTATTATTTCTAACTAAACAGATTCCACTGCCACAATGTTCATGACAACAATTTAAAACATAGTTATCTGTTGGTGTCTTTTTCACCTCCACTGCTTAGAGAAGGTTTTAACTATGAGGTTCAAAAGAGACAGTTAGCTAGTAGAGACCAGTGTCTGCTGTATTTGACTGTCTGAAGCTCCAGTGTGCCATGCTGTCGTGTCACTTCCTCCTCAACTGTTTTAGGCTTTACCCAGGAAAGGAGCCTCCTCATTGGATGGTCTCTCAGTCACATGACCAAGAGAGGATAAGGGCATTGGCTGACAGGCTGCAGTATCTGCCATACTGCAGAGAGAAGTTTCACCCGGTTTCAGTGATAAATAATGCCCTGTTAGGCCTTCAGGGGATGAGGCAGAGAGAGAGAGAGAGAGAGAGAGAGAGAGAGAGAAAGAGAGGAGGAGGGATAGAGATGGAGATAAAAACAGAGACAGTGAGGGAGTGAGGGAGAAGAGGAGGGAGGAACAGGAAGAGCACACTTCCTGAGTGGGGCTGTAACCACAGGCCTATCGATGTGAAAAGACACCCTGCGTCTGGGGGGAGAGAGAGAGAGAGAGAGAGAGAGAGAGAGAGAGAAAGCACGAGACAGAGAGGAAAAGAGGGTTGGAAGGATGGCCCCACAGAGAGGCAAATTATCCTACGATAATTCAGTGACAAGGCGAACAACTGAGAGGGGGACAAAAATGTGCCAGACACAGACAGCTGAAAAGAGTGAAAAGAGTGAGCAGGATGCAGAGGTAGAGTGTTTTTCAGGGGGGAAAAAAAAGCTATGATTGCTTGTTTAATGTAGGGAAATGAAGAGTGACTCACAGCGTGTGTTGTGAGAACATAAGACAACCCCCCCCCCCCCCCCCCCCCACACACACACACACACACACACACACACACACACACACACTTCCCCAACCTAAGGTGCCTGTCAATCACTTTTGGAATTGCCACACCCCCATTTAAAGAGACAGACAAAGGGGCAAGGCAGGAGGCTGCCACCAGAGAGACAGCTAGCACATCGTAACGCTATTGCCTGCCTGGTGACGAGAGACGATGGGGAGAAATATGAATCCAATAAATATAACATCCTGCAAGTGTCTTCAGATTACAATGCTGTGAGGTAGTGCTTTAATTAAGATGAATTAAGAAACCTGCCAGAAATATGTGTAACTATGTTCATTTAGTATAGTCGCCTGAAGAATATTTTTTAAAGGTCAAGGAATCAAGTTTGCATGTCGTGTAAGTGACCACGTAGAGATCCTGATTTGTGACATTATAGTTTTCTCCTTTATTCCATTTCTCGGGGCCACGGGCAATCCTGCCGCTTTGTGACATCAGCGTTCTTTCTTTGATTCACTTTGGTGTTTAGGGATTCCACCCCTTTATGACATCACAATCCTTAACCTCAAACTGTTGTCCTTAGCGGAGAGCTGATTCACTGTGAATTTTATAGACAGAGAGAGCTGTGTTTCTCCCACAGAGAAGCAGTGACTCAGTCATATGCAGCCTCCTACTGCTCCAGTCTCAGAGCCTGGCCAAAGCCTCCCAGCTCATTTCCATTCAGCTCGGCTCTTTGTGTTTAAGCTGATGTGATTCCCCCGTCGTGCCAGACTGCGGGTACACTGTAATGACTTATTCTCGCGTGGCCGATAAGGTCAGCTTCCCGCTGTGGGTAAGGAGGCTTCCACGAGACATGGTTGAAGCACACAGCAATACAACACAGACACACACACACACACACACACTCACACAGAACTCCTGAGGAGAGCACATGACTCAGAGTGGGTTTTTTTTTCTTCTTTTTTTGTCTCTTTAAAAAGAGAGTGATAAAACAGCTAAGCCACATCTAGCTGAGTCCCCCGCCCAATGCTTTTCTCTGTCTCCCAGTGTAAATTCGCATGAAGCTTGCTCTCCCCCCCCCACCCCCACTGCATCTCGACACTCTTTATAGTGACAGCCGGGCCCGGGTTTTGAGGGACCGTGTGAAGTACCAACTCAGGGCTGTCTGGGGTATTGTGCTGCAGTGTCAGACAAGCCGACATCTAAAAGCATCCAACGCCTTATTGAATTCCTGATTCTCTGTACTGTTAACCACAGACACACACACACATACGCACGTGCATACACACACACACATACACACACACACGCACAATCTTACTGCCGCCTGTTTAAAACCCACAGATTTATCTTGCGATATGAGTAAACAATCAACCCACGTCCCCTAAGAAATTCTGTTCACATTTTACCCGATTAAAGTCTTCACAAGGAAGTTAATTTACTGTGATGCTGTAATGACTTCAGTCATAACACCTCAACTCCCTTACATAGATACTTTTACCATGAAATCTCTCTCTCTCTCTCTCTCTCTCCATTCACATGTGGGGACAGGGCGGATCCAGACGGGGACAGACGAAGGGGATAAGGTGTTGGATGGGCGGGAAAGCGCACTCACCATTGGGGCTCTTGGTTCCATGAGAGAGGTCCTCACCCAGCTGGCGTTTCTGAGCGCTCTTGAACTCTTTGAGAGACAGATAAAGCACCTTTCGTACCACCTGCTCTTCCGACCAGGGAATCCCATCGCTGTCATCCTAAAGTCCGAGAAAAGAGAAAAGCACAGGTTAGCATTGACACAGGACCTTTTACCCAACAACTCTTATGGCAAGGGGTCAAAAGGACACAGTGAACCCACTTCCCCTGTATGAGGCTAACGAGGTTATCATTTCACTGAGGTCACAGGAACACAACTCCTGCACTGCCATCTTTTACAGACCTTTAGTTTTTCCCATATTTCATTACATCTCCAATATTCTTTTCTTTAAAACAACAACAACAACAACAAAAGACAATAAGTAGCTCATTTCAAATTTGTTTTCTAGTCACGAAAGCTTTACCCAAAAAAATAAATAAATAAACAAACAAACAAACTGATATTTGAAGTCCAACAAAGCAACACTAATTGACAGTAAATACATCAGCGCAAGGCACTGTAATAAAAGACCATAATTAGCAAACTTCTGATGCCCTTCCATAAAGACACAAAAAAAAGTAAAGCTCTCTAACCACATTAAAGACAGAAAAAAGTAAAAGCTCCCTAACTACATTTCAAGTCTATGGCTGATCAGTTTTTCTTCCATATTCATGGCAACAGCTGTTGTGAATGACCTGTCCATTGCCTTCAGTAATGTAAGGACACAACTGAAAAAAAAAAAAGTCACTGTTCTAAATGGAACAGCCTAGGCAACACTAATGGATGTGACAAAAGGAGATGTATTTAGACATAACCAAACAAACTCCGTATTTCAGTCAGAAAAGTTAAATTGCCTGGATGGCTGGCTAAAAAAAAAAAAAAAAAAAAAATTACATCGGCATCAAACGTATTCAAGGTTTCCACCTCAGAAAGAAAATAATTACTTGAAGACATCTTATCGCTTGAGTAATAATAGATAACATAGAAAGCAATCCATTAGTTACAGGTCCGCTCATAAAGCACGAGCAGAAATGAATAATTGGCAAACAGAGAGGAGAGAGAGAGAGAGGACTAAAATGGCTGGCGGTTGGAGGTCTGAGGATATTAATGTGAGGTGTGTGTGTGTGGGAGACACAAAGACACTACACACACACACACGCACATACACACATAGCGCTCTTGCCTTGTGTTTGAGCATAGTCAGATGACAAAGCAATAAACTGTTAAATGACTCCCTCCCTCCATTAAGCTACAGCTTTTATTCCTTCCAAACTTTCCACTGCATGTGGAGGCCAAAGAAAAGGTTATGTGAGGTTACGCGTTACCTGACAGACATTTCCATTCTTAA
Organism: Chanos chanos; assembly: GCF_902362185.1. Lineage (NCBI taxonomy): Eukaryota > Metazoa > Chordata > Actinopteri > Gonorynchiformes > Chanidae > Chanos > Chanos chanos. Next base: position 9,192,714 of record NC_044506.1, on the reverse strand, counting down.
GTTAAAAAGTAATCTGAACTGGATAATCTCAAATTATCGCATTGAGCACCTAAATAAGCTTTAGCCATGATAAGAATATGAATTTGCATTGCCTGCTCTCTATATAACTCTCCTTTACAGCCACCAATAAAAGGATCGGAGAGGAGCCCGGAATGTTCCTGACGCATTTGTTTATTTACTTGTCCTACCACGTTTGGAGTAAACTGATCATTGCGTAACACGCTGGCACTATGTAGTAAAAGATCGAAAGAATGAATGAACAGTTAAAGATCAACGACACAGCGGGGCTATGTGAGTAAAATACGGCTGGGGGGGGGGGGGGGGGGGGGGGGGGGGGGGGGGGGGGGTGACATAACACAGACTCAGACACCTCTTACACAAGATCCTGGAATCACGTCTCCCTTTATTGTGCTTCTGTGAACAACTGCATTAGCCTTTCTGTGGAACTGTGATTACTCTCTCTCTCTCGTTTTCTCTCTCACAAGACCCATTAGTGAGTGTTCACACCCTGTCTGGGACACCCAAGGACACTGAAGGAAAACCTGACAAATTCAGTAAAAACAGTCCAATTAAACACTGAGTGTTTGAGCGGATCCATTGTTTGAAACACGGCTGCGGTTGAAGAGGGAGATTTTTGGGAGAGACAAAAAAAAAAGCGTGTGTGTGTGTGTGACAGAGCGAGTGTGTTTTCCTGTGAGAGGGCTGACACTGACAGGTGAGCATCAAATCTCCCAGTGCGCGCGCACACACACACACACACACAC